>NW_009258484.1:2037726-2219783 GCF_000687185.1 Egretta garzetta | reverse complement strand
TTCATTTACGTTGAGTCTTTTAACCAAATTCAGAATAAAATAAAACATAAAATATATTATTCTGAATTATTACAATGCTGTAGTACTGCTAAAATAAAATACAGCTCTTAATTTTAGTCATTCCTCAAATAAGGGTAATAGTGTCTTCTTGACTTCATTAAACAAAATAAAAAAGCCTCTGAGAGAATCTGAAATTAATCACACTAATAATGTTGCCCTACATCTTAACATTTAATGAGGCTCTTAAAAAAATCATTCTTTAAATATATTTCCTAGGAGAATCTCTCTGGCCACTCCCCGACAGCTTTATAAATCCTCCAACATGACTCAGCGCTGGCAGAGACGGGAGATATCTAACTTTGAATACTTGATGTTCCTCAACACTATAGCAGGTAAGGCTTCTGACTCTAATACTTCATAATATGTTTATGTTTGTCAAAGTCTTAAGCGCTGTGATTTGATAGAATACCTTCATCCCTCTAGAATTCAACTGCAGCTTCATGATAGATTCTGAAACACACACATTAAATTTTATCAGAAAATGCACAACCTATCACTGAGACTTTAGATTCATGTATTGTTGTGCAGGCTGTTCCTTGCTTCCCTTCTGCCATTTCCTCTGCTGACAGCTTTGTCTGAAGCTTTATTAGAGTCAACAAACCATTGCCAGAGAGTGTCTGGAAATAATAATGGGAAAATGTAATTTCGCTACTTCATCATTCTCAGCAACAGCAACTAGACAGCAGAATAACAACAGTATTCTGCCTAGTACAGATGTCACCTGGATTGTGGTATGATTAGATTACAGCATCTTTTCTCGTTTAGTTCTTTGAGCTGAAATATAATATTGGATTAGGTATTTAAAATGAGAAATAACTGCCATAGACATTCATGTGTTACTGGCAAAAGAAGGGCTTTTCTGGCAATTCATGCAATCAAAGAATTACAGAATCACAGAATGGTTTGGGTTGGAAGGGACCTTAAAGATCCTCTAGTTCCACCCCCCTGCCATGGGCAGGGACACCTTCCACTAGACCAGGTTTCTCGAAGCCCCATCCAACCTGGCCTTGAACACTTCCAGAGATGGGGCATTCACAGCTTCTCTGGGCAACCTGTTCCAGTGCCTCACCACCATCTTCCTTGTATCTAATCTAAATCTACCCTCTGTCAGTTTAAAAAAACTACCACTTGTCCTGTCACTACATGCCTTTGTAAAAAGTCCCTCTCCAGCTTTCTTGTAGGCCCCCCTTCAGGTACTGGAAGGCTGCTATAAGGTCTCCCTGGAGCCCTTTCTTCTGCAGGCTAAACAACCCCAACTCTCAGCCTTTCTTCATAGGAGAGGTGTTGCAGCCTCTGACCATTTTTGTGGCCCTCCTCTGGATTTGCTCCAACATGTCCATATCCTTCTTATGCTGGGGAGCCCAGAGCTGAATGCAGTACTCCAGGTGGGGTCTCATGAGAGCAGCATAGAGGGGCAGAATCACCTCCCTTGACCTGCTGGACGTGCTTCTTTTGATGCAGCCCAGGATATGGTTGGCTTGCTGGGCTGTGTGTGCACAACCAGCTCATGTCCAGGTTTTTATCCACCAGTACCCCCAAGTCCTTCTCCTCAGGGCTGCTCTCAATCCAGTCTCCACCCAGCCTGTATTTGTGCTTGGGATTGCCCTGACCCATGTGCAGGACCTTGCACTTGGCCTTGTTGAGGTTCACATGGTCCCACCTCTCAAGCTTGTCAGGGTCCCTCTGGATGGCATCCCTGTCAACGGCACCACACAAGCTTGGTGTCATCGGCAAATTTGCTGAGGGTTCACTCAATCCCACTGTCCATGTTGCTGACAAAGATGTTAAACAGTGCTGATCCCAATACCGACCGCTGAGGAATGCCACTTGTCACTGGTCTCCACTTGGACATCGAGCCATTGACTGCAACTCTTGGAGTGCAACCATCCAGCCAATTCCTCATCCACCAAGTGATCCATCTGTCAACCCCATGTCTCCCCAGTTTAGAGACAAGGATATCATGCGAGACAGTGTCAAATGCTTTGCACAAGTCCAGGTAGATGACGTCAGTTGCTCATTAAACATTCACAATGGTGTAATTCCTTTCACCTTTCCCTTTTCTATGTGTTAAGTCCTGTGGTAATTTTAAATGCAAAAAGCAGCGGTTTTCTACACCATATACAAAGACATCCAGGACTACAATTCCTGCCTGTAGAACACATGCTGCTTATGAACCTGTCTGCGGAGAGCCTTCCTCAGATATTTCCCCCCAGTGAGCTTTAATTTGAAAGCCAAATTAAATTCCACCAGGCATCACTTTGTACTCCAGTGCTACAACTCTTATCTTTACTTGGTCCTGACTTCTATGCCTAAGGTTATCCTCAGGCCAGACACAAGACAAATGTAAGTGTGAAACCCGAGGGTAGCACCCATTACACTGACCGGTCTGAGGACAGTCACTGCGTTCTTCCCAGTAGGGCAATGGCAGAATTCGGGAGCTGTCAAACTCACTTGTTTTGAACCTTTAGGCTTTTGCCTCTGTGCTTATATGGTAGTCATCTTCCACGTATTGAGTCTTATGGATGTTAATAAACGTGTCATGAAATTATCCCAGTGTGATACAGAAGTGCTACTGCTGAACAGCTGGAGATCTGAGGGCATGTTTACCTTGTGCAGTGGAGCACAAAGCAGAGTTCCTGAAGCTACTGGAGGCCTTGGCTGGAAAGTCCATATGGTGCAGTCCAATGCAGGCTGGCCAGGTTGGTTCCCGAGCATTATAGCTACAGTCCCGCATATCTCTGCCGAAGGAAGGAGCCCTGCTGAGTGTTTATTACCTCTGGCATAACACCTTTTTTTTATCCTGCTTCTGGACACTGGCCTGCCTCCAGCTGCTCTGCGTCTCTTGCACATCCGCTGCTCTTCTGGTGATGAGGAAATGCAGGCAGAGCCTTGCAGGCTCCCTGACTGCCTCATCCAAACTTGGAAGGTTTACTGGAGAGCTGGGAAGTTAGCCTAGGTCCCCTCAGTCCTTGTCCAATATGTTATCGACAGAACTGTCCTTCACTTGTAATTTCCTTTTTATGTATTCATTTCTTCTGTAAGCAGTGTGTCTCAACTCTTTAAATGAGAGTAGACAAGAGCTGAGCCAATTTTTGATAAATTACTTTTCATCTTTAATCAGTTTAAAACTCCAAGGTCATTTATTTTTAGGTACATCACCAAAGCTTTCAAACCTGGAAGACATCATTATGTCTGAAGTCAATTAGGAATTGCAGTGACACTTAACACTAAAGTATCAATCAGTAAACAAGCTTCAGCCTGAAGAGATTTCCTTCAGAGTATCTCAGAGGTCTCAAGAAAAATGTTTTTTGATACTAATAACTGCTAGGCAGGCTTTGTAGACGAACACCTGTGTGGTCACATGAGGCAAGTTTCTCTTAATGTCATCTAGCATCATTCACCTGCCTTACCACAGGATGGCCTGGCATTTGCATTCCAAGTACCACCTGCTATGCCCAAGATTTGGAGGATTACTGACTATTTTTTTTGTGTCTATCAGCTTGTATAGTATTTGGAAAAGCTTACAGCAGCTTGGTCAGTACTTTAGTAGTGGCTCTCCCTCACTCAAAGCACTGAATTTCTGGCAGATTTTTTGGTATCAATGTCTTACTGGTGAATCTCATTTATTAATGTAATCTCATTGTTAATTGCATAAGCTTACTTGCCAACTTTCACAGTGTTACTTAACATTTTATGAAGTCTTTCAGCAGCGCGTGATCAAATTCAAACTTAAATTTAGGTAAAGACCATATTTCCAGACCAACAAATATATGTTTTCTGGAGAGCCAATATGATGATTTTTAAGTTTTAGAAGTGACAAGTATTGGTTAAATAAAAATTAATACCCATGCATACTCTTCTGCTAAGATGTGAGCAAGATGTTGAGTAACATTTGAAGACCTTTTCCTTGTCACAAAGAATATCCCTTACTCTGATTTTTATTTCAGATCCATCTTCATTGCTTGGATTTTGCTAATGGGTCCTTCCCAATCTATATATTGTATGTTCTATTTTCATTTTCCAAGAAGGGTAACAGTCATCAGGTTGGGACATGATCATCAGTGTATGATCTCATAAAAGATTTTTGTTGGATGTCTAAAAGCAGCTGAGATTCTTGGGTGCTTTCCCAATCAGCAAGAGTGCTGTCACATAGAATCCTTTGGGTTGGAAAAGACCTTTAAGATCATCAAGTCCAACCATTAACCTAACCATGCCATCCCACCACTAACCCATGGCCCTAAGCACCTCGTCTACCTGTCTTTTGAATACCTCCAGGGATGAGAACTCGACCACTTCCTGGGCAGCCCATTCCAATGCTTGACAACCCTTTCTGTGAAAAAATTTTTCCTAATGTCTAACCTAACCCTGCCCTGGCGCAACTTGAGGCCATTTCCCCTCGTCCTATTGCCCGTTACTTGGGAGAAGAGACCAACACCCACCTTGCTACAGCCTCCCTTCAGGTAGTTGTAGAGGGTGATAAGGTCTCACCTCTGCCTCCTCTTCTCCAGGCTAAACAGTCCCAGTTCTCTCAGCCTCTCTTCATCAGGCTTGTGCTCCAGACATCTGATAGTGTTCCAGAAGGATTACTGAAATAAAGAGTCCTGCTGACATCAGCTATGACTATTGCATGTTAGAATGGCCTTCAATGCAAAGAGCTTGTAAGAAAGCATGCTTGCATTGCTGTATTATGTGCTTTCTATTTCCGCTTCTTCATTTTTTTGAAAAATTTGAAGGTTCACAGTCTCTATGAACATAGATAAAGAGATTTCAGTTGCTAATGTTATTATAACATCTGCACTCACTGATGCACTCTCATAGAAACTCATGATGTTTTTTTTGAAAATTAGAAAAAAATTTACCCTCAATAGCTGAACTCCCTGCCAACGACACACACACACACAAAACCTTTTCTAAAAACAACATAAGAGAATTAAAACCGACTGAAACCCAACAGGCAATTCTACATGACAATAAAATTTTTATTCCAGTTTGGAACAAATCTGAAAGTTTTCCAACTTTTTGACAGAAGCAAAAATCCCCCGAAGTTCTTTTTTGGAAGATCAACCTGGTTTTGTAGGTCTAATAAAGTCTGCGCTTCAGCCAGGAAGCTGACTTCCAAAAACTCATGAAGAACTTGGGGGTATTGCAAAGAACCTCATCATAAAGTTCCTGGCAAGCCAGAAACCCACCGACAATGGAGTGCACATGAGCTCCAAGTCAATGGCAGTGGGGAAAGCTTCAAAACATAAATGTATGTTAGAAAGTCTAGGAGTTCTCACATCCCCAAGCTGTTTCCTGGCTCCAGCATTGCATGGCACTGTATTGCCAGGGCCTGAGATCTGGGAAACTGTCAGGTCAAGAGCTATGAGGCAGCCTGAATAACACCACTGCTTTTACAGCTGTGCCTATATTTCTGTAAATCTTCTGTTGAAAGGTATTTCTTCCAAATATTTCCTTTACAACAAATAGGTGTTTGCTGATGAAGCACGAAAAAAATTAATCTCTCTACCAGAAATACAGTACTGGAAGCTAAGTACCTCTACTAGATTTTGCCCTTGTTTTGATAACACTGAACTGATAACTGCCCAGATACATCAGTGTTAAACAGCAGCAAATTCTTACATGCACTGTAGACAGGACCCATGGCAGTCAGAAGAAAATACAGGATTTTCTATTTTGTACACAAAGATAGAGATTGAATATATTCATGACCTCCTTTGCCAAGTAAAGACAAGACATGTATTTTCTTTCCTTCCTTCTTTGGAAATCCTATTTCCAAATGCATTTTTAATTATACTCTTTTGCAATGAGATGCCATAAGAAATATTTCCTTAAAAGATACAACTTCATTGCCAGTAATTGTTTGTGTAGGCAGTGATGGCCTGGTTTTAGACTGTAACTGTTTAAGCAGCATCTTCTTTACTAACAATAATATTGTTTTTAGCCATTGGGAAATAGGTACATCAAAATTTTTTATTTGTGTTGCCATTTTGCTCCTACTGGCTTATTCAGCATATCTGAGCTGTAGCTTAGTCACTTATGAGTCATAGAGGTTTGGCACCGAAGAAATGTGGATTATCTGCTGGTAAGTAATACATAGGTCCTTCGTTGTTTTTTTCTTCTCTTCCAAATAAATGGAGGTCCACTAACAAAGTGGTTTAGTACACTTTTTGCCAATTCTTTGTAGCTTCCTTTCTTCTTACAATGGTGCTTCATTACCATCTAGCGCTTTACAAAACAGTAAGAAATCACTCAGGTTTTCTTGTGATCCTTTTCTGAAATTATTCAAGAAACAGCAGCCTTGGAAGTGAGACATTCAGAAGTGAGGCTTCTGACACCAACTCGTTTCTTTCGGTTGTGACATGCAACTGAGTCCTTGCCCACAAGGAGTCCTTTCCCACAAGAAGTCCTTTGCCTGCTTGTTAATACCGCTAATTACGCAGACTGGTTGGTCCCTGTAGAACAGAACCACTGAAATAAATATACGAATCTCTCCTTAAATCTCTCCCTGGTTTGCCAATATGTCTATCCTGACAAGCATGGCCCCTGGCTATTCTACAAGTTCTTAATCAATGTTTGAAATACTGAAGTGTCCCCTTGGAAAAAAATCCATCTTTCTATAACTTTTTTTTTTTTTTTAATCTTTATATCACCCTGTTACCACCTCTGAAACATTGCCTGGCTTTGTTTTTAGTTTAACTCTTTCTGTTGTGATCTGTACTCATGACTTAATAACTGTCTACTTCAGCTGTCGTTGTTCTCTCTTTCTAGATCATTTCCTATCCAAGGATATATGATTACCATCACTTGCGCTGGCCTGATGACTCATTGCAATTTCAATTCAAAATCGCTCTCCATTTTCAAAAGTCTCTAAAGTCTTATTGCGACTTGTTTCCCTGGCCCTCTACTCAACTGTTTTCTTGCTTCCCTATTCAGTTTCCAAGGTCTTCGCCTCTTTCTTGCCCTCTTTTCTGACTCGAGCATATTTCATCATGTTTACAGCTCTGGGTTTTTCTCCCAAAGGTAAACACTGCACTCTGCTACTTATCAATCAGTCTCAGTGTTATACTCTCCGTGCCCCTGGTTTTTGTCCTGGTTTGTAGACATAAGCCTTCCTGGCCACCTTCCCCCTCCTCCTACCTATTCCCTCCTCAGGGATCCTTTTGCTTTGAAGGCTTGGAAGCAGCTATGATTATCCTAATTGTCCTTTTTTTAGGCACATAGGAAAAGGCCATATTGCATGTGATCAGCACGTATGTCAACTGAACCCTCTGGGTGATATAGGGAACAAGTAATTTTTGGTATTCCCAGTTACAAGATTATTGAAAAAAGTACTTAAAAGTAATCCTACCACAGAAAATTGAATCAAGAGGAGAGGGAACAAGAAGTCATTTTGTAACATGGTTGCAGTGCCCACTATTTTAGTTAGAAGTCTAGTTTTCAAATCTATTTCTTGGTAGTTAACTGATTTCTGCTGTTTTTTTCTTTTCAAATTGCAGTATACTAAATGTGTGTTTGCATTTGTATTTATTGGAATTTTAATTTTTTTTTAAAATCCTACCTGCCACAGCTTTTAAAAGAAGTGGAGAATAATTATATCCATCATTTTTGTAAGTAATTTCTTGTGGTGGAAAGGGATTATTTTTAAAGGTTCATGGAAAAAAATGACATCTTCAGTCAGGTAACAAATTCAGACGAACTTCTTCCCCCTCCCTCTCTTTTTTGCCTGTTTAGCATTTTCCACTTTTTTACTCTGTGATGTACAAGCCCTCACTGGTTAATTATGTATATATTTAGCTACTGCATGTGTTGGGCTTATTATTGTCATCTAATTAGATGTAACTTGAACTACTTGCTTCTAGAAAAATCATTAAAAATTCTTTCCTAATGACCTAGAGATGACAAAATGTCTGTAAAGTGTGAAGAAGCAGACAAGCACAGGAACATCGCTCTTAAAGAGTGTTAATCCAGATGCTGCAATCATCTAATTAAACAATATTTTGCTGTCATTAACATTTTCACCAAGGAATTGCAGTTATAATTTCTTTGTCAGCTGTCTCTAGCTCACTTTACCTTCAAAACTAAAGTGCCACATAAAAACATTAAATTGGATGGTTTAATTAAAAAGTTTTTTTTAATGAAGAAACATATTCAGTATTTCTGAGATCTCATTTACTATGCCTCAGTTTTATTGTTCAAGTAGATTAGTGTCATAGGCTTGCGATATTTAATATTCAGCCTTTAATATTAATCTCTGTAAGCTGACTTGGGGGAAAAATCTGAAGCTTCTGAAAAGGTATAGGGACTACCAATAGCAGTACAGGTTTGTGTTTTATATTTATTTAGCTAAAGAAAGAACCAAATAATTCTTGCTGGAAGCACCAGACAATTGACAAGATGGCTAAATATATTCATCTGCTGACTTTACTCCGAAAATAATCATTGTGAAGCCAGAACTGATCAAGAAAGCATTCCTAATAACGTTAAACCACTAATATTTATGCATGTTTAGAATTAGGGATTTGTAATCCCATTACAGGCCTAGATCACTGTCCTCCATTCAGATAAGCATAGATGTGTGGTCTTATCTCATCGTGTAGCTTCGGTCTCCTTTCGTAATTTAAATTATGGTTCATCTTCTCCAGTAATTTTTATTTGTTGATATTAAACAGAAAATTACTGAATTCAGAAAAATAAATCACTAACTTTTTTACTAAACAAATCAATAGCTATTCTTAATCTCTTTATAAATAAAAATGTGTTTTATAAATATTGAAGTAGTAGAGAAGTAAGTATTTTGTTTATTTTTTCACAAGACTGTGGTTGAATTTATCATATACGTAATCACTAAAGCTCCATTACTTGTAATTTATCCTACCTAAGGTGAGAGGTAAATTGCTTCAAATTATTTCTCATTGTGGAGTAAAAAAATGCACACAAGAGTTACTGCAGTGTCCTGACATGGAGCTAATTCCACATGATAATTTGTTCATGTGTCCATACTATATGTAACCTATCAAAACCACACATCAAAGGAGAACTCACATACAGCAGCTAAGCTCGGGATTGCTTTTTTTCTTGCTCTATTCACATATTTATGATTTTCCCATGTGGAGTAGGTACAAAATGTCAAAATCTTGTTGACTGAATATTGAAAATAAAATTAAATTAATATCAGAATTCAATAAAATATCAGTATGGAAAATCTCAATTTTGAAATAAAAAGTAATTTTGGATAACCATAAATTTCCTTCCAAAATTTTATGAAAGTATGTTCTTACCATTCCAAATGTTTCTATAAAGTGTTTTCAGTTGAAGGTCTTTGTTACTGTGAACTCTTTTACATAAAACTTTTGATGCTGAAGCATTATCTTTTTTGCTTATGCTTTGTAATAGACTACAGTCATCTCGGTCATTCTTTTCCTGAATCTCAAATTTCTTTTAGTCTGCTGTTTACATAAGCACAAATGTCTTCTGTTGAAGCATTTGCACACTCTTCTGTTAACTTAATTGAGGATTCTGATGGTGATAAAACCATTTATTGTATAAAGGTATAGTCTTATAAAGGCCATATTTTATAGAACCTTTTATATTGTTGTGTGCATGTACGCATTCAAAATGTAAAAATGAGGACACACGGTTGTTAACAATATGCACTTTTCCTGTTTTCACTGAAACTAGGTACAAAATAGAAACATGCTTCTTGTTCATCAACTTCTATTGAAAAAACAAGGTGTTTGTAGAGCAGTGAAAGTTTCACATTTCATTAAAGCAGAGCTGATTTTTGTGGAGAATTGCAAATGCTACTCAGAACAAGGAAGCCTGTGTTTTCCTGTGCTGGGCTTTGTACCCCAGGAATCTGTCCAGAATCTGGAAGGAAGCAGTTAGCGAGACAGGGCTGTAAATCTGCTGCAGGACTGGGAATTGTTAACCTGGGTTATTTCAGTCTGCTAATTATATTATATAAATACACACACACATGTATTTATGACCTGATTTTGTTTTTTAAGACTCATGTTGCATATTGTGTGGTTCTCAGTAAATCAATATGGTGGATGGTTCTTTACTAAGCAACTTCATTTGTCTTATCACTGAAATGTTAGATATTACTAAATACCAGCTGACACAGAAATAACAGCCTTTCCCAAACACACTTTTTTTGGCGATGAATTCATAATTTCCAGTTCACTTCAGTTGCAGATCGTTCTTTTGAAACTGTATGTAAAGATGTTTTTTGCATGTTTGAGCTGCTGGGATGGGAGCAATGTTCCTTTAATTTTGTTTGGAGAGAGTGGCAGTCAGCTCTGTCTTTTAGGGGGGAGAAAATGTTTTTTAATTTTCAAAGTGGTTATGAAATAGTATTAAAGCAAACATGAATCCCTCCACTTTGATTCCACTATCATAGTGAAATTTCACCACTTCTTCAAGGAAGAAGAGCCATGGGGAATAATGGATTAATATGGTCTATCTAGGACAGACCTAGATTTGCAAACCTCAAATTTAGCCCCTTGCTATTGGACTCTCATTTAATCTTTGTCAGCTAATGATATGGCATACAGTTGTTAGGAAAATAATAGTCTAATGGTTTTAAATTTCAACATGCATGCTATGAAAATAGCTTCATGGAAATAAAGAGTGTGTTTATTGGCATATGATGGGTTTTAACTTGATTTTGAAAGGTCCTGTGCTCTTTACATTATGTTGATTTCTGCGTTAACTTCTGAATCAAAATAAGTACATCTAAATGGCTACTTTTGTCTGGAAGATTTATACCTGATTCTGTCAAGTGGTGGGAACTGGGAACACATGATGCCACAAAAGGAACCACTAGATTGTTTTTCAGCTGGAGAAGTGAACAGTATTTCCTAATTCTTAAAACACTTTCTTTCTTAGGACGAACGTACAATGATCTGAACCAATACCCTGTATTTCCATGGGTTTTAACAAACTATGAATCTGAAGAGTTAGACCTGACCCTCCCGGGCAACTTCAGGGATCTTTCAAAGGTATGCTTCAATTCTGTTAAAGACAGTCAGCCAGCCCTTTTAGGAAGAGATTTCATTTTATATTTATATAAAATAATCTTTATCTTAAAGTCATAAAAGTCTGAAATAGACTTTTTTATTTTGCCGTCATTTTATACTGAATCTCCACACTATGCTTCTTCCATGTCCCTGACTGATCTGGTTCCAAACCTGCAACCTCTCCGTACCTTCTGACTTACAGATCATGAATGTGTCAGACCATTTGATCTCACTAATTATATCCTTTAGTTTATGAAAGCTGATCCTTTGGAACTAAAAGCCTGGACTAATTTTTCACTTTGCTTTTCAGTGACTAGATGAGTAACATAATAGCAACACCTCCTTTTGGTTTGATAATTGTTCAGTAAAAAAGTATTTTGTATTTTAGACCCTGGAGTTTCTGGTCATTATTTGTGGTTTTTTGTCCTCCAACTGGACTTGGGCAGTTAGTGCTTTATAATAATACAGTTCCTAGTATTTATTTCTATATCTATACCCAGCTCTGGTACTCCGAGTGGATCAACAGACTGGAGAGAAGGTGTGTCCTGACTGAGCATAGCAGAAGCCTACAGAGGGGCTCTACTTTTGGCCAACTGGAATAAAGACAAAAAACAGGGTTTGAAACTGAGCTGTGGGAAGTATCTTTCCTGGTTCTTATCAGCCAGGAAAGTGTATATACTTTCTTCCCAGTGAAGGTGGGTAGCCTTGCAACATCCCCAGCATGAGGTTTCTGTTGGCTGGGCATGACAGCTTTCTTGAATCCTTGCCACAGTTCCTCAGCCAGGAGATAGAAGTTGCTCATACAAGTTGAGTGAGGCTCAAAACCACAGGAGGCTATCGCTCACTGATTTAAGGAATAAGGCTGGAGAAGAGAAAATGACCCCCCGGCCTGTTCTGCACCCCTGTGCTGCAGCCCCTGCTTTCCCTTCTGCTGCTGGTCAGGGATGAGAGTTTCTGGGGCTTCTGCCTTTACATCTGCTTTTCTTTCCTCCTCTTCCCACAAGCACACATCCTCGGCAGCAACGGAGAGTGCTTGCAGTAATTCCAGCTGTATTGTAGCCATTCCTGGAAGCCTGCTTTTGTGAGACTTCCAAAATAATTTGAGTAGGACTTGATTGCATAATAGCAGATAGAGACACCTAAGTTTCCTCTTCCTTTTTTCTTAGATAAATAAATAAGTAAATAAAACAGAAATTAAACCGCATTCACAGTGTGCCTCAAATGTAAAGAAATTGGTTGAGACTCTACTTATGTTATGTAAAACTTCTGACATTTCACAATATTATAGGTATGTCTCACAAATGTGTTTTTCAATTCTATAACACCATTGTAATTTGTGCCAGGAACAATAAAAGGAAATCCACAGACATGAGTTAAATAAACACCAGTGATCATCTCGCACTGGCTTGTTCCCTAGCACGTGCAAAATTAGTTCTGTTTTAGAATTGTTTATAGCGATAAACCTTTCATTAAGATGCTTGCACTTTTCAAAATCTCTCAAACTCACTTCTTTCTAGTATTAATAGCACTGCGTGTGGTGAAGTGCAACAAGATTAGACAGCGTCTCATGAGTCCTGCGTTAGGTACTTAGTTTTGGTTGAATCCAAATTTTTATGGCAGCCTATTTAAAGTATGTAATTGCTACAGGAAGTAGCATGATAGTTGAATAGATGGGTTTTCCTCATGAGTTAGTAAAGACTCATTATGGAATTAGTGCTTGTATAGCTTATTATGTATCACTGCATGCCTACTAGTGCTCTCCCTTGAAAGGAAATGTAAAATCAAGTCCCTGGTTATTTATGTTTCTTCAAGAATCCGTGCAATGTGCATAGCAGTATTTTGCCTGAGGACCTTTCCTTACCCAATTTGATAACTGCATTCTCTTATTAAAAAGCTACCAGTGGTTTCCTCTGGAAAAGCTAGTGTTTTGGCCACTAAAAAAAAGCCTACACAGAATTAGTTAAGGAGAATGGTCTCTCCTTTCTGGCATGATCTGGGCTGCATTTATCTCATGGATGTGTGAGAAAACACATGTGCAATCTGTAAAGTGTTGTGGGATCCCTCAGGATAAAAGGGGTGTAATTGTCAAATTTTTCCAGTGTTTATTATAATAACACCTGATACGTTTCATTTCACAATGGTTTTAAAAGGAAAAATAGATTAATGATTTCTTTGTGAAAGGCAGTGGCCAGTTAATATGAAATGCCTTACTTTGTACACTTTGGCTCTTATGCATTGCTTGCATCCTGTTTCAATTTGTGCATTATCAGTAAAAATCTTCAAAATTAGAACGTATCTGAAATATTTCCTTGGCAATTCTGTTTTCATTTTCGATATTGTCCCGTATCTGTAAGTAAGCCCCTTCTTTCCCTGCTAGGGAGGTGAATCCTGAGTAGCCTAGTGCTTAAAAGCAGGAGTTCATGATTTATTGCTCCCGTTATTGAACCAGGGTGTGCCATCAAGCCGCAGCCAGACCTCTGGGGCAGGCACACGTGGTGTCCTTTCCATGAGGAGCCACTTCCTTCTGTCAGATTTCGCCCTGCAATGAAGAAATGTTCCTGCAGATTTGATGGCAAATCAGAACCTCCAGCTAAGCTGTTGATGGATAAAATCTCCTTTGTCAGTTCCTGACCTTCTGTCTTCCTGCAAGTTTGCCCTTCTTAGGTTTCACAAAGCCCCTATCCTTAATATTTAGTAATTAATACCCCTCACACAATCTTTTGAAATTATTTAGAATTCCAACGCTATTATGTATGTGGTAAAAGCCCACGAAAGCAATTAAATTAAAAGAGAAACCACCTATCATGCTTTGTTTTGTTGGTTTAAAATAGTTTTGGTAGTTAAATGTAGGTGCTAAACCCAACTTCTTTTAAAACAATTAATTTGTATGCTATTGCACAAAGTGCATACAAAGCTCCAGTGTCAATTATGACAATTGACAATACTTTTGAAATTGCTTAACCTTTGATTCCTAGGCTTTTGGTATAAAATATGATACACCACCTTTGCGATATCACAACTCCTAAATGAACATATATGACGAATGCAATTCATATGTTTTGTGGAAATAAAATTAGATGTGTTTGGCTTGCTTACAATGTCAGTAACAGAGTGAAACATATGCCCTTTGCATTTAGCTCAAACTTAAATATTTACATTTCTGCAAAGCCATCTTGAACATGTAACTTGTCCTTTCCTTCCATTCCATTTTATTCTGGTTTTATGTAGCGCTCCTTAGTGTGGTACCATTACATGCAAATGTTGCTTGTTCTCTCAGAACAGTCGTATTTAGATATTAGTCTGAAAATTCCTCTGCCCTTTTTCTTTGAAGTGTTTGGAAATTCCCCTATCAAGGCTTTTTTTTTCCTTTTACATATAATTTGAGATTTAAAACCAGGCCCCGTGGGCACTGACGGTGCCGTAGCAGTAGGGTATATTGGACCTCTCATTTGATTAGACAGTGTAGGCTCAAGTTTTATTCATTACATATACAAGGTTAAAGGTTATATTTATTGTTTGACAGGATGAAAAGCTAATGAAAGAGGCTGTCATAGATACACAGATTATCTTTTCACTATCAAACCACCAGGTGATCTGCTTAGTTTCTTCCTTATTGAGATTTCCTTTGGAAGAATACCTATGGTATTAAACATTAGTATGGAAAACATGTATGCAGCCCACACTGTACGCTGAGTTTTGGGGAGTTTCAACATACTTAAAATGTGATATGGTTTGTTTGTGCAAAATTGTATGACTTTTACTCCTAAATTACAGTGAATGCATGAATTTGACATGCTGCATTGTCCCTGCTCATTAAAGTGTAAATGGGAATTTCTCCTCACTTACTTCCAGTCATACATCCTGTTAAATAAAATGATTTCTTCACCAGACAAAGTAATACTAATATTGACATGTGTATGAGACATCACACGCCCATTCATTGAGTGGAAAAAATTATATTTTGTTAATATAGAAGGTGTTTGACTGACGGGTGGTGATAAGCATAACCACTTTTCCTTATTACTGTGCCATTTCAAGAAAAGGAAGTGATAAAGCCCCAAGGCTTCTAAATGTAATAATGCAAATGAACGCATCGAAGTGTGAATATTTCAAGGCAAACCACACTTAATACTTCCAAAAATGTGTATGCTGTGGAATGGAGTTTATGAGCTTACCAAGAGCCACTCTCACTGGAAAAAGGAAATCGGTTTCTGTAACTTAAACTTCTCCCTTTACCACACGCAGCTCTGCCATCAGAAGAAAAAATTAGTTTGAATCTCATTTGGTTTAAGCCACAACACTAAATATTTTCTTCTCTTAAATAAAAAGTTTATTTACTGAGGGAAACTCTGGTACTTTGAATCTGCCAGAACTCTTATATTTGATAATGTTGATATTGATATGCTGAAGAAAAGCTGTTTACAAGTTTGGATAAAATTAGAATTTATTTTAAACTTTAAAGTACTATCCCAAGATGTCCTACTTAAAGGTTGTTTTTTGGTGGTTTTTTTTAAATAAAATAGCAAGCAGTCAGGAAAATCTCAGTCTGTATTCAACCAGAGGCAAATAAAGCCACGCTCAAGATTTCTTTTGTACCCAGCTACAGTTCTGCACAGTACATTACAAAAAAAAAAAAAAAGAGAGATAAACAGATAAGGTAGCTGCTGCATGAATTAGAGTCAAGATAAGCAGAATATTTCAGTGGCTGGATAAATAGGATGCTACGTTCAGTTCTGCTCTCATGAGAGAATGTAGTTCTATGAAGATAGCTGGCAAAACAGTGAATATTACATGAGCTAACATAACATGTCCAGTGGATATAAACACTAGATGTATTGACAATACACTGGTTCAAAGGCCAGATGTCTAAAGAGATTAGCCAGATAAAAAAAGAATGACATGAATAGCAGTGTGGTTTTAATGTTAAAGTAAATGGTTACTTTATTTTTAAATGGAAAAAGAAGCATAAAATAAACCCACACAGCAGCTTTTAGTACATCAGCAGTGAAGTGGCTGAATAGGCATTGTCATGCAGTGAGCTGTTCTACTTGGCTGGAGTAAAGAATATCTTATAAAACCATTTTATGAAAAGTTAATACTATTTGATACGAGTCCTTACAGAGGTTTTTTTTCTAAATAAAAAGACAAATGGTGTGTTTGGAAAAAGCATTTTATGAAACATTAGAGAAAGAACTTTTCATTTAGTGTTCAGAACAATTTGTTTGACTCAAATTCAGTTTCTGAACTAGTCTTATGGTTAAGATACTAGACTGAGACATAGTACAAAGATTGAACTTTGCCTCTGTATTGCTCATGCAAGTCATTTAACTAGTTTGCACAGCAGTAGAATGAAATGGAAATAAAATTATTTTCTTCCCTACGTGAAGATACAGCAATAGATCCATAAATAAAATTTATCTCCATTTTATAGCCATGATATCAGATTAAACCCATAGTAGTTGACTTTCTGGACTGAGAATGGCACTGTAACGCTATGGTAAAGCGACCAGAACTCCATACACCCTACCCGTTTCACAAGAAATGTGAGAGACTACCATTACTGTAGAACTTTTCATGTAGCAGGGCACATGCCTCATCAGAGTAAAACTGGGTTAGCTGCCAGTTTGTACCACTGAGATTTAAAGTCTTTACAGCAAATGCATGTCTTTACTGAAGGATGAACTGTTACCATTTCTTTGGGTAACAGCATTTTGCCACATGGGCATTAAAAAACCACTAAGGAAGCCCGGAACAGACCTCTTTGAATTTACTCCATGCTAGTTTGTTTACGGAAGTTTTCACTTTCAGAAAATGCCTGGTCATTTGGTACACACAAGCTGATCTATTTGTGGTTAATCAGCAAGTTTTTAAATTACACAACAGAAAAATGAGAGATTTGAGTGCTTCCTGTTAGTATTTTCAATTTGTATGGTTTCCTGCACCAGGGGATATTTAAGTCCTTTCTGTTAACATGCAGAGAAGTGGTTCACATAGTGGTTCACTCCATTTTGCGCAGAAAAAGAGAAAAGGGGGGTCAGTTGTTCCTTGTATTTCTTTGCCACAGGCCAGGGATAACTGCTGTAACACTGAACCAGAAGCTGCAGAGTTGTATGAGTATGGTGCAGCTCCCAGCTCTCCTCCTTGTGCAGCCCTGCACTGACACAGCTGCACTACTTCTGAGATTCCAGTTGTGGTCTCTGCATAAATGGTGCTGGGTTTGCACGCCAGCAACCCTCTAGAGCTAGCTCGGGGATTTCTAGCACACCTTTGTATTGCAAGCAATAGTCATACCTAAGCAGTTTACCTGGGAACACTAGAAATCTTTGTGGAATGACGGAAATGAGCCTGTATCTCCCAAATCCCAGGCTACCATCCAGATCACTAGTGCATCCAAGCCAGGATCTGTCCCGAGAAGTTGAGGCAAGACTTTCTAGCTGAAGACAAACTCTATCTCATTTCTCTCTTTCCTTCTCTCTGGGGCAAGGAAGGGTAATTCCCAGAAAAGATTCTTCCCAGAGATTTTCACTGAAAACTTCCATACCATGCAAGAAGAGAGATGACTCTTATGATATTTCACTTAAAGAGTCTTTTTTTTTTCAGCAGATGTTTTGTGCATTTCAGCATTTTTCTTCAAATGAATCCTAAAGTAATTGAAAGACAAATGGATTCTGACTCCGAAAAGAATGCTGATGAGAATGAAGGTAGTCTTCAGAATACAGCTTTTTAGGTTTATCATTTAATAAACTGAACATGCGTCTTCTGAAAGTAGATTATTTTAGCTACTTGTGCAGGCATTTTTACATGAAAATGTGAATGCACCATCTTACAATCTTATATCTTTTATCTTTTAAATTGAAATAACACTTCTTCCTGAAGAACCTAGAAAACATGATGGTGTGTTTGCATTAGTGGTTTATGTGACTTTGGAAAATTATTGTCAAGTTCTTGAGAGGAAGTACTTTTTTCATTAAATACAACAATATGTAATTTTTTTTAAGCGTGATTTAAAGCTATGGGTTAAACCATTGTTAAAATTTTGCTAGTCCTTGTAATTATTATTGAGCATCAGTTATGCTTCACAGTTCTTGTTACTGTAATCAATTTACAGTGAAGAATGAAAACACATAGCTTATTTGATGAAAGACATCTGATCAGCTTCAAATATGCTTTGAAAGGCCTGGAGTTCTGATTTTCCAATCTTGCAATAGCCACCATATCCCTTCTCTACTGTGTCTTCAAACATATAAGTACAATAATATTGTGACAGATGACACCTCTGTCTTCCATAGCCTCAGATTCATTGCAGCATCGGGGAAGATGCACCTTCACAGTGGGCGGAGGAGATATTCTCAGAGTGTTTTTCCATTACAAAATACAGTCTCACCAATTTGTCTGCCATTTTGTGTTTCATTCTCAGAGGGGGTGAACGTTTCCCATTAACAGACCAGGGTGTGAATTACTGCTTTAGCCTTTGAAATGTGCAGTTGGGGACTGGAATTTGTTCTGCCAGAGAAGTGGATGCACAGTGCTTTGATGAGTGTGATATGAGCAGGTCCCATGAAGTCCCCAGTGCAACCCACAGCCTTGATATAATTTAGTAAAGTGCACATATATCTGGACAGTTTGTCAGTCTAATGGGAAAAGAATGTCTTCAGATAAGTTACTCTTCTAAGAAAGTGGTTGAACAGCCATTTTTATATATCGGCAACTTACAGGCTATAAGAATGCCAGTGTGTTTCCTGAGAGTGGCAGGATGTGTAACGAAACTGAGTATAACAAAAATGCAAATATTTATTTCTTATTTTTCCAGTAGTCGGGAAACAAGCCTGGAAAGCATTAGGGAATAGCTTATACTTCTCTTTCAAGAATGTTTTGTGAGGTCTTGGAGTGCAATCTGCATCAGATAACACTGACCCTTAGGGATTACTCATACATTTTACACGTATGAGAAAGCTATTAACATCTCCATGACACAGCAAAGTGTTAAGCATCCAGAATGTGAAAAATACTGAAATCATAATGTTTTAAAATGTAAGTGTTCATCAAACACAGCTATTTAAAAACAAGCTCTAATATGTAAAATTGGAAACCAGCATGTTCTGTGTCAGCCTTTTTAACAGCCATCTCAAAAAACATAGGAGCACTGGAGGAATAAAATACTAGTAGCTTTAAAATTGTTCAGTTACATAGGTAGTGTAGTGAAACACACTGATTTGACCTTGTACTAGTATTTCCACTTCAAATGACTTTGGATTTTAACTCAGTAGCAAAATTGTTCTGTGGAATGAAATGTAAGAATACCTGTTAACATTTTTAAAAGAGTCCAAGTCCTTGAGTATGTTCGGTTTCAAGTATAATTCCTTTAATAATATCAGTTGTAACCCTTAATTTTTGATTAATACAAATTAAGTAATCATTTAAAATGATAAAAACTTTATACAATTATTTGGTGTGGAAGTTGGCTCTCCCCTATGTATTAAACTCTGTGTGTTTGGTTAATTTTAATACAAAAGCTAAAATCTGAAGATTCTTTGCACGTAGGTAGAAAATACGCTACTACTATCTTATCTGGAAAAACAGATTTAAGATCACCTATATATTTCAACATTTTATCTACTTTCTGTTGTATTTTCTTTATGCCAGTGACTTTTGTATCACACAATAACAAATACATTTTGCAAAAAAAAGATGAGATAAAGTGAGTTAAAAAAAATAATAGAAAACCATGTAGACACTTCAAAACCAACAGTTCCTACTGTTGTCTTACATTTCTTTTGGTTTTTACCTGATTTGTATGGGTTGTCTGTTAGGTATGCTCACAATGGAGTTTGAATTTGTGAATAATTTCCAAATTCTATTGTTTTAATTACGTATCTTGTTTGTTTTGCTGAGTAAAACCTGGCTTTGTTCAGAAGTCAGAAAGTAGATCCAGTCCTGCAGGACTGCGCATGGTTTTTAAGTATTCCTGCTTAGGATCACCAGACACCATCAGCAGTTCCATGTGAAATCTTTTCATCATGAACTGTGCATTACAATGTATCCTGTGTGAGCAAAAGTCGGTTTTCATTAGCTGTGTGATTATGGTGAATGACAGCAACAGAAATATTAGTTTGGCCTCAATGCATTTAAAATGCAGTTTTAGAAGTCTATTTCCAGAACAATGTTACTGAATTAATTGGGAAACAACTCATACTTCAAGAAGGTCTTGAAAGTTTGCAGATGTGGATCACTTATATTTGTCAATTAAAATAAGGAAAGTCATAAGACTTTTAGTACGCAAAGCCTTTGAAAAGAAATTCTAAGATTACAGCATGGAATGAGTTTGGTTGCAGCGTCTCCTATGTAGTCAATCTTAATGCAGCATAAACCTATGACACATCAGACATGCCGCCCATCAGCTAATAATGTATTTGACCTCTTATCCCTTTGTAGCCTATTGGCGCTTTGAACCCAAAGAGAGCAGTCTTCTATGCAGAACGGTATGAGACATGGGAAGATGATCAGACTCCACCTTATCATTACAACACCCACTACTCTACATCTACTTCTACATTGGCTTGGCTTGTTCGTATTGTAAGTATTTCTCAATTCTGGTTTTCATTAACATCTTTATCTACAGCATGTCTTCTGTCACTTACCACTATTTCGATTTTTTTAGTAAAAGTACCTTTCTATCAAAATCTCATTGTTATTCCCTGCCTTAAAATCTCAGACATATACTGTGGGTACTCGTTTGTAGTGATTCCTTCCTACCCAGACAGTCTGGAATATATTTAGACACAAAATTGTGGTGGTGTAAGGACACATACGATGAAGAAAATCCATCTCAGACTAAATCCATCTAAAAAAGAGTCTCTGGACAATACAGAAAGCTGATACTACTCATGTATTAATTTATTATTTTCAGCTAGGGACAGATCTATACAACATTAAAGAAAAACCTTGCGTAAAAATCACATTAGACTGTGTCAGATTGAGAGGGAAATTATAGAACCAGTTTTATACTAAAGCAGTATGGAGTAATATTTTATGCTAATGAACTATGCTTCTCAATGAATTAATAAGTTACAGTTTTCAGAAATCTAAAAATACAGATGCTAACTTCAAACTTCTATTTCAGTTCTGGAAACCTCATGCTTAAATCCTACCCTGAAAAACAGATCTAGGGAAGGGAGCCAAACTTTAAAGGTAGAATGAATCTGAATTCAGTTTGTGTGTTAAGACAACGAATTACAGAAAAAAGAGTGTTGATGAGAGACTCAAGGTTTCACAGAGAAACCCGAATTAATGAAAAATTGCACCACCGTGTAATTGCTGATCTACACTCTGCCAGTAAAAATCTGTCGCATAAGATGTATTCCAAGCATGTTTCACACACAACCAAGCAAAGCAGAGCTGCACAAAACTAGAGATCTGAGTTTTCACTCGTCTCATCTTCCCTTAGACATGGCCTGCTTTTCTGCTCAGAAGGGAAGAATTCATGTGTCTGTGAATTCAGGATATACTTCTTCTTAACCCATGGGAAACTAAGCGTTGATTACACTCCTATATGGGGTGATCACTGTATTCCTTTTGAATGTTGCTAAATTATTCATGTACTGTGAATTCATTTTATGGTTCACACGTGCTTCTTTGTTGCCTTAAAGTATATTAAAACCAGTGGTTTTATTTGCATGTTTATCTATTAATTTTGGCTGCTATTCAACAAAAGATCCTCTCTTGCTTGTCGGCAAATCCATAGGTCTGAAAATCTGCTTACAGGCTGAATGTACAACACACCAAGGAGTATTCATTTCCTGTATCAGGCTAATTCTGTGTCATTTTTACTGCTGTTGTTTATGTGATACTGTAGGTGTTCTTGCTCTCTTTCTTTTCTGCCCTAAAAGAGCGAGAGAACAAGGTCTCTGCCTTGATGGACTTGCAATATAGACCTGACAAATTACGTTTGTTAGAGCAAACAATATATGTGAGAAGAGAAAGTGGAACAGAAAAGGAAAAGCAGTGCTTTCCAGGGAAGAGATTGCTAATGGCAAGAAGGTGAAAACAACAAAGGGAGAATTTAAATACGGGGGCACACCTAGATAGGTATTTTAAAGGTTATTTAAATAGGAGTCACCGGCAAAGAAAAGCAATCACGAGTGGGAGGAGACAACAGAAGTGAGAGGGAGACAGATGTGGGGAAAGTTTAAAGCTCAGAAAAGGGAAAAGAGAAATAATGTGATGAGATTGAATTGGGCTGCATATGGAAACCCAAAATAAAGATTTGAAAAAAAGTGTGTATAAAGACAGTAAAAGATTATACCTATGGGGATTCTAAAGTTATGGTGATCCTTAGAGAGATATTTTTGGCTACAAAATAAAGGATGAAAAATCCTGAGGGAGAAGATTATGCCAGTGAAGTTGATAGATAAGGCTAAGTCAGACTTCTGGAAGTTAAAGTAGGAATTCTTTCTGGTGATTTTTTGAGCTAGTTTTTTGGTATGAGTTTGAAAAGAAGACTGTGTAAGAACATTTTTAAAAAGTGTAAATTACAGTCTAGTCCAGGAAGAAGAAGGAAAAACACTTTCAGTATTTTAAGAGATTGGAGAAGATTCCTGAGAAGAGATGTGTTACAGTAGAGCTTTTTGTAGAAAGTGACAACAACTGAGAGTGAAAGAGAGGAGTGGAAAGCAAAATCTTCGGAGAAGACTGCAAAGACCAAAGAATAAAAGAAAAGGGAAAGAAAAAAGAGAGGAATGGAGAGAAAACAAGCAAGCAAGCAAACAAAAAGCTATGACAAAAAGTAAACTGGGAATGAGATAGTCTAGACAGAAGCACAACAAACCAGTATAGAGTAATGGGGAGCCAGGGGGAGAAACTACATGCCTAGACTTTTGTAGTGGAGGAAACAGTAGTTGCAGTAGAAGTCACTTCAGCCACTCTGAAGTATGTATATAGAGAGTTGTGTAATTGCCACAAAGCCTTAAAATTTTTTTTGAATCTCGCTTTTTGGCTTTGACAGATGCAATCTGGTTCCTGTCAGTTCTCTTCAAAACATTGCTTGTAGTACCATATTTCTGAGTCAATTCTGTGATAATCTGTTCCCTACTGCCTCATATTTCTCTCTGTTGCTTTCCTTTATCTGACGTATCAGGCTACTTTTATAAAAGGCACTTTATGCCTTAGCCTCAGTTCTGTCCTGTTTAATTGATTTTGATATCATCAATCTCTGCCTCTGTTTTGTTTCATTGCTAGTATAGTTTTCTCTGGAGTCCTTTTGTGTACTAAGAGTGTCCAGTAAAAATCCATCTTTAAAAGTGACCTATTTCATTATGATTTCAAAAATATGACAGTGCCTTTAGCATGGAATATGTTGAAGCTATTGATAATTACAGCAACTATAATAATTTTATTATTAATTATTGTTCTTCTGCCTTTCATTATACTTAGTGGAATAGGGTGCAATCTTTAACTGAAGCTATGGGCTACTAGTGCATCTGCAAAGCTTCTATTTTCTGTGAGTGGGTTGTACAAGTCTAGGTGTGCTCCATTCTCTCTGTAAGAACGCTAGGAGAAGAATGAAGGCAGTTTCAGGATAAGCAATGGTTCAGCCTCACCAGGCCATGTATCAGACTGATTACAGCCACTTTTGAGTGACCCTGAAACTCTCCCAAAGCAAGATAACACATGCACCCTCTTTCTGTACAGCCCCCTGCCATGATACACACATACATGTGTGCATGCACACACTCATATGTGAACTGAAATTATAATTCTTCAATAATCTGTATGTGTTTATTTAAACTAATCCATTGTACATTTCAGACCACTACATCATGCTAGAATTCTGAAAGATCAAGAAACAATCCTCTAATGAGCTTCATAAGAAATTAACTGAGCCACAGCCTAGAAATATTTAATGTCATAATTATAAATCCTGCATGATCTCCAGAAACGCTATAGCTAAAATCAACTGTTTCTTGAAAGTGATCAGTTTTCTTTCTAAGTTGAGGGCTAGTTTATTAAAGGTTAGATAACTACTTCACAGAGATAAATAATGAATGTGAGTCTACTGTATTGTTCAATCAGGTTAATAATGATGATAAAAACTACCAGAGAACACCATGGTTTGTATAATGTTGCCTTCATCTCCTTTGAGGTGTTACTGAAATCAAACCATGGCTAAACGTTTTTGCACATTGTACATCTTTAGTTCTAAACCTAAGAAACTCAACTTATTCCTTAGGAAATCTGAGCCAACATCACCCTCAAGTTTGCTCCAGCAAACAGAATAAAAGGTATTCTGGAAACGGATACACTGTTCTGTTGACACAGTTCCATTTTTGTATCAATGAAATTAAATATTCATAGTTTATGGATAGGTGACCTTACCACTTGGTTCAGGAGTAATTTGTTTGTGCTTTCCTTGTGGGCCAGTGAATATTTGAGTTGCAGTAGGTAGAATAGTTTAAACAAAGAATCCTACATCAGAATGCCATATATTCCAGTGACTTGAATGTCAGCCTGAAAAGTAGATAAGATAAAACAGAAAAGTAGGCAGAAGAATTAATTCTGGCCTGAATGTGAATATCATCGTTTTCACATTTTTAGGTGAAACAGGCTAGAGCTATGGTGCAATTGGATGCTCTCAGTAGTTGTTGTTGAAGTTTTTGTGGGAATCATTACATCGTCATTGACACAAAGATCAGTACTAGAGAGCATGATTCTTTAATGTTGTCATCAAGAAGTTTGCAGAGAACAATTGATTACCGGTTTCTGTTACAATAACTAAGTACTGGTACAAGACAGAAGAAGTTCTGGGTTTATTGTGAGTTATGTCTGATTGAGCCAAAACTAGTTTTTAGTGAGATTCAAAGGTGGGGAAGACTTGAAGTCCTCTTGTAAACAGAAGTGAATCTGAGTCTCCTCTTTGGTAGGTCTGAGTAGGACAGTCACAGGTATATCGGACAAAAGTTCTACATCACTGTGACAAAACCCTTTCTTTTTCTCCTCTTACAAATGGCTGAAAAGACAATTTTGTTTGTCATAAGATGTCTCAGAATGACACATCCCTTCCTCTTCCCTCTCCTACTCCCACCATAAATGATTCAAATGGGAATAGGCACTGTTAAAAGGGGGATGGAGGGAAAGAAGTGCTGTTGAACGGAAAAATTACTTGTTCCCACAGCTCAAGCTTGTATTCATCATAATCAAGTACCCCACAAATTTCTCTTCTTGTTGGCAGCGAACAAGGCGTGAATTTTATTCAGAATATTAGGAACGAGTGAGATGGGGTTATAATGAAAACATTGTGCAGCTTTATAGTTTTCACAGCAACAAAACCTTTACATGCAGTGACAGTAATTGGTATCATAGAATAACAGTATTTAAATGAGTATATTGAATACAGATATGAAATGTATTTATATAATATAAGCACTTGACTTTCCAGAGAATAAAAAATCACCTTAAAATTGTGTGAGAGGTCTGAGATAAAGCAAGCAAAAGCTCTGAATTTCTGCTAAGGATTAAAAATCTAAAAAGATAGGCACAACAGGTCATAGCAGGATAGCATAATAGGGCACCCTGTCGTGCTCAGCTATTAAAAGTTTAATCCTCGATTATAAATTTTATTGCTTTTGTATATTTGTCTCAGATGCTTAAAATAATGTCACGGAATTTTGGATTAATATTTTTACATAATTTATTGTAATTACATCATTTTTCTGGTTTCTGCTTTTTTTTCAATCCATCAACTGCTTCTGGTTTCAGAACCTCAGCAGTGACCCCCAGTCTGCTGCACAATGATATTCATAACAAATGACACATACCTTGTAAATAAAAAAAGTGGTAGATTGGGGTTGGTAGAAGACAGAATTATTTGTGCTCAGATCAACTACATATAAAGTTTTCCAGAACAGGTAAGCTAGAAAAATAGCATAATTTGCAAAGATTGCTACTGAAAATATATACAGAGATTTGGAGGGTGAAAATTTAGTTAAAATAATTCTAATTTTGAAATAATTTAATGTAAATTTAATTATAATATTAATAGAATTTTAGTCTAAATTAATATAATCCAATTCCTGTGTATATTGTTTTCAGTTTGCTAGCTCTGGGTATGAATCATACGCTTTTTCATTTATATTTTCAATGAAGTTCACTGTATGAGGCACTGTAAAATCTAGACATATAAAAATGTAATTTCTTTTCTTTCAGAGTTACAATTCGATACTTTTATGCTGCTGACCAAGTTGAGCTGCTGTTAAATTTTAATATTTTATTCAAATGATAAACCTCTTCCTCACTCTCCGTGAACTCTTTTAATATTCACAAGTGCAAACAAAGTCATTGTTCAATGGAAGTTAGGGTCCTTCAACAAGAAATTATATTGTGATTATTTTTTATTTAATTTAGTAATTTTTAGTTTATTATTTAACACATACTAGGATTCCCCGATGGGAATAAATGCACTGATGAAAATATATTACTTAGATGGTTACTTATTCTTTTGAATGTATCTTTTTAATATAAATCTCTCATGATTTAAGAGAAAAGAAGACATGGAAAAAAAAATCCACCGTTCAATTAGCAGCAGAAACGTCTTGCGTTATTATAATGAAAACGATTCCATATTTGCACTGACATACCCTGAAAGTGAAGATACTGTCCCTGGCTAAAGAAAAAAGAATAAAAAAATCTTTGTTCAAATATAAACAATTCCCTTAAGCTACTTCAAAGGTACCGTCATGCTATGATGACAGTAAGAGAGATATCCCATTCCCTCTCCTTTAGAGAGAGAAATTTAGAGTTTTTCTCTTCTTCGAAAGAAAGCCGTCTGTGTTGACTGTTGTGTATGATAGAAAAGATGAATTGGGAAGACGTGCAAAGTAAAGATTAGAGAAACAGTGGTTTCTGGAAGTCTGTATTCCCTCTTTTACTTTCCTCCTCTTTTGGGATTCTTGCACTACCTTTGCATCCATGCGTCCCTTATGTATACTTTAATTGCTCTTAAATGCTATGCAAAAATGAATTACTTCAATCCTCTTTCTTCCTGGGTAATTTAAACACAATGTGTATAATGTGACATAATTTCCTCAAAACTTCTTTATTAGTGGAGGAGTTCCCTGCTTTGTTCAATAGTTTCAGAAAAGAAAATAGAGGATGTATGGAATAAAATTCAAATAGCATATGGGTAATACTGTAATAAGAATTATAATCTGGTGATTATGAACTGCCTTGATTAACAAAATTTCCAAATGATCAGGACATGCAAGAAAATAAATTTGGGTGTGAATTTAACAAAAGGGAGACGTTTTCAAAGATTTCCCATCAGACTTTGGCAAAGGGGAAGAAATAGTTTCCATCTATGTGGGCATATTGCCAGATATTAATTGAATCAGAGAGCTAATGGAGTGATGCTGGAAAACCAGGGCGTTGGCAATGATCTCTGTAGTCGGGTTCTGCTGTCAAATTAAGGATTTGGTCCCCTGTCAACCCCTCCGCTGCGCTGGAATGCAGTGACATAAAAATGCTTTCTCCAGACTAAGACTTGAGCTCTTCCCACCCAAAAGTTAATAGCTGTTTCCATTTAGTAAGTATTAGGAGTGTGGTTCCAGATAGAATTAGCAAAAGTGAAAACTCTAAATATTTAATCTCTGCACCTCTACCCCAAAGTAATGCTAAAGCTAGATATCCTGTGACCATAGTCAGCCTCATAATGACCATACAGCCATTCTGCCCACCATGAGGCGAAATGGAACCTCCTGAGATCTTTTAAATTAGATGAAAACAAAAGAAAAATCCAGGCGGGGGATTTTTTAGGATTTTGTTTTGACATGCCATCTTACAAGAGGTAAACAAAGCATGTTAATATATTAATATAATGACACAGAGACTGATTATGATGGTTAGAATGAAGTAGGCAAACATCAGTAACTGGAACTAAGCTACATAGGTCTGCCACTGATGAGTAATTAGTCATGTAAAGGAGTGCATACATAAAATAACCTTTCCTGCCAGAACTCAAGATCTGTGTGTGCAAAATGTATTAATGCCAATAAATGTACTAAGGTATTCAGTACAGATAGCCATACATGGATATAACTATGAGGTGCCATATTTTTCTTTCATTCTGCCTTTATGAAGTATTCTGATCTGCAGAAGTCATTTGGATTTCATTAGAAACCTGCTGCATGATTCCTTCTGCTGTTTTCTTAATCTGTCTTCATTTCATTGACTACAGGAGCCCTTTACAACGTTCTTTCTAAATGCAAATGATGGCAAATTTGACCACCCAGATCGAACCTTCTCTTCAGTAGCCAGGTCTTGGAGGAACAGCCAAAGAGATACCTCCGATGTGAAGGTAATGTACATTAAATAAATTGATAAATGTGCGTTTTTATTTATGGTGTTTTGTTTTATGTAGGGACAAAGCGGGGTTTATATTTCATATCTTTATATTCAGTACACTAGGGATAGTTTAAATAAAAGGTAGAAGTTTCTAAAGGTTATTGCTCTAACACAAACAATCAAAGATTCTTTGAAGTTAAGTGGACAAAAGGTGTTTTGGTTTTAGAGAAAAACAACCTAACTGATCTAATTTAGATCAGATAATCAGGAGACGGAGAAAAGCCCAATAAATTGTTCTTTTTTTTCATATTGTTATAGCTTGCCTAGCTCTGGGTTTGCATTGCCTGGGGCAATTAATAAAGCATTAATGACAAGACCCATTTAAAATGTTGGCTTTTCTGTACAGCTTTAGCTTTTACTTGACTGTGCCTGGGGATATTATGCAACAATACGCATTAGATTAAAACAACTTCTACACGATATACAGAAACAGCCGGAGAGCAGGGTGATTTTACTGTTGTTATTTCTTACCTATTGTTAAATACAAAGGTTTATTGTTCATATACATGGGACCTTATCAGAAAGAACCCAAAATCTAATAATATTATGAATAATATGGTCCTTCATTGATTCTCATTTTCTAGTAATAAGTTAGGCAAAGGCTGTATTATACGATTGATTGCTGGGTTTTTGAACTTTATTTTAAAGTGAATAGATCTTTCTTCTGTTTTGATACTGCCACTCATACTAGGAAGTGCTAAAGTCAAGGTCATGTTGCCATTGTATTTTTTACTTAACTTGATGAAAGAAGAAAATGTAAATTTGTTGATTTATTTTTATTCCTAGAGCTCCTGTTTGCATAAATATTCCAGCAGTCTCATAAGTGTATGTGGGCAAACCATGTTGTTATTCTATATATTAGTCAGAATAAGGAATTGTAAGTTGTATGGCCATCTTAACATACGGGAGAAAATGCTTTTTAAAGAAAAGAAAATGATCTAAACCTCTTACAACCCATTTCATATTTGTTTATGCTGCTCTGGAAGTCAATAGTATATTAAGTACTGTCACTGTTACCTTTGTAAGAAAAACCAAGGACATTTCAGAACTTGGAAGGAATTCAAGTTAATATCTACTATATTTGAAATGCAGCCATTTCTTCAAATTCAAAGTGCTGATATTTTGAGTTTTCCTTTTCAAGAAAATCCGGTTTTCCTGTTATTCCACCAGAATATTTGGGAAAATGGCCTCCTAGGAGTGAGACTGAAACAAAAGATAAGAGCCTTGAATTGAGGAATAAGGGAAGACAGTTGGAAGTGACTGTAATCTTCTTGTCTGGCTTTAGTACACAGGAGGAGGGCAGTTAAATACATGAAGGCATTGCAAAAGATAAAGGAATATCTGTGGACAGACGGAGGGATGGTATTCAACTGGGGAATATAATTAGGGAGAGGATTCTTCCTAAACTAGCAACCGAATGAGTTACCAGTAAAACAAAGAACTGAAATGTTTGTATGAAAATACCAGGAGTCTTGTGAACCAAGTGGGGTAATTAAAAATGCTGCTGCCAGCTACTGCAATGGTGCGGGAATTATGGAGGGATAACAGTTGCATTACAAAATGCGTTTGTATTAAAAAAAATCCAAGTTATTAAAATAAAACAAGTATTAAAAAGATGCTCAAAACCAGGTAGTCACCTTCAGAAAATGAAGAGAAAAGGTGAAGGTGTGGGGTAGCTATGTAATTCAATGTCACTGAATTTAAAGAAGAGAATTAGGGATAAATTGGATAAAATAGTAACAATTAAGGGTCAGATTTGCATTGAGGGAAAGATTGTAAAATAATGTATTCTAGAATACATTTGGGAGTCTGCTGTAGAGCCCCAGAGTCAGATTTAGCTATATATACTTTTCTGTTATGCCATTAGAAAGAGAAATACTACTTGGAGCTAAGTCATTACAGAAAATCTAATATGGGAGGCACAGATGAGGTATGTTAGCCAATAAATGTTTTCTCCAGATAATCCCTGACCTGTCTGTTTAGGGTTACTTTAGGGATTAAAGATGCTGTTTAAAATATGGTTTTGTTAATTAATGAAGATACAGGGAAGGTGGGTTTAGAAATTAACTTTGAATTGATTTATTATGAGTTGATTCAGCTTAAGATAAAAATAGATAAACAAAAGCAGATTCAAAAATAAGCTAAATCTTTACGGGATGCTAAAACAAAGTTCATAAGCTATCTAAATAAAAAAGTAAAAAAAGGATAGAAGTGAGAGCAGATTTTTAAATATATTTAATACCAGCATTCAATGTATTGCATCATCAAATTTATTTATTATATATCGATACAAAGCCACTACTGGAGTACGTCTACTGAAGTACACTTCAGTAGCCTAAGCAATATATGTCAATGCATTGCTGTTTTGTGTTCAGTTTAACATGGAAACCTGAAGATCAGCAGGATGGCGGAAAGCTTATCGTGAGACCGAAGCTATATCCTTAGCGTTATAACAACTAAAAGTTCTCATGGCGGCTAAATTCCACCTGAATTAGTACGATTAGTCATTCATTTGTTTGAAAGTTCATATATTCTTGGAGAACACAAGTTTTTGGTTTTTCCTTGTTCAATTTTTAGTATGTATTCATGCTGGATAAAGTGGGATAGTGCTTCCTTTGCTGGGAACTCGTTAGTGGAAGTATATGCCCAAACTGGAGGGAGCCGTAAGAAGAGCAGCAAATGTCTTTAAGGACTTGGATACAGGAAGAGAAATGTGTGTATGTGTGGGGTAATTAATGTCTAAAAGTGAAGACATGGCACACAATAAATGCTGTAAAATATGCAAACATATGAAAGGGAGAAGAATTGTTTGTCATGGAACAAAGAGGTAAACCTCAGAGGAAAGGGATCAGAGCTGAAAAGTGCTTGCTTAACCAACAGAGTATGAAAAGTTAAAGTGGAATTGAGTATTCTCTGAACTTGAATAGCCTCACAAGGGGAAGTAGTAAAACACTTATTTCGCGAGCTTCTTAGAACCGTAGACTGGCAAAGTACTGGAAAAGCATCAGGGACAATCATGAATTGGCAAGAGGATGCGCTAGCTGACCCTTTAGGCCCTTTCCATTTGTAGAGTCTGCGTTTCTTAGCAATAAATCAAGAATGAGTAGAGCAGCTAATTGTTGCTGTTGCTTGTTGCTTAAGATCTTAATGAACTGCATTTCTCAATGCCATGACATCAGGGCCAACTTTTCCCTGAGGCCTCCAAGTTCATTCTGTAAAAGGATGGGAAACTGAACCATTATTAATAGTACAAATACCCCATTTTTTTTCGAATTAGTTGTGCTACTGCTTGGAATGCCTTACAGGCTTTTTAAGCATTTTAATCAAGTTTTCAGGGACTGGAAAAGCAGTGAGGTTTGGGGAACCACCAAGAAATCCCCTCAAAATCTCTACCCATTTTGCCCACTCTCTTAAGAGCAGCAACCACTGTCATGCACAACAAAAGACCTTCAGCTCTGAGAGTGCGGAACATCCAAAAATTCATGTTCAGCTGGCTGGTAACTTCTACTATTTATCTAGCAGTCCTGTGAGAAAGTAGATAGTGTGCAAAAGAGAAGATGTATAGAGGTTGTGTGTGAGTACAAAATCTTAAAGCATGTTCTCTGTCAAAGTGTTCTGCATATTTGTGTAGCTGCTTCTGGCTGCACACAGTTATAAACGGGGCTCTTCAGCAGTGTGCATTCCCATGTGATGTACATGATATAAATTGTTTTCCCATCCTGAAGATTTTTTGAGACTTTATAGTAAATATTAGGTGTGTGGAATATGGACTATCGATCAAAGTAGCAAACTTTCAAAGCTGTTAAGAATAGCAATTGTTCATTATTCATGTATTCCTTATCATATATTTGAAATTCATCTGAGCTGCTTTAAGTACATTTAATCTCTGATCTCACTAATCTCATTAATTACTGTGGCACAGGTTATGAAATAATTTAAAAACAGTGTGTGTAATGAATTAATCTGACATTCTTCAATGCTGTGTGTTGTAAGATGGCCACAATTTTTGCTTTCAAGTACCATATTAAATAATGATAAGAATTGCCTTAATACTTTATTAGCAAGGTCTAATTAAAAAAATCCTTTTAAAATTAATTTTTTTAGGGAAGTAAAATCTGTATTATGATTTCTTTCATCAGTTATTGTTTAAGAAACATGACTAAGAGGTGCTTTATTCTTAAGTGCTTAAGTCACTTCTGAAGGGGTTTAGATTTAACTAGTAAATTGAGATTTTTAGGCAATGCAGACACTTCCCACAACACTGTTCTTTTGCAGCCTCAATGTAATTTTAGAGGAAATATCCAAATCACCTGTAAAAAATGCTGCCTTAAAATTTCAAAAATAAATACCTGACATTTGCAAAGGGGTGTATAACTCTTGAGGAAGCTGCAATTCTGTGGGTCAGTCTCCTTTTTTCACATGCATGTGTCCTCTCTGGCATTCTTGAAAGGAGAGAGGGAGAAACAGAGGGAACATGTGAACTCTCCTCTGGAACTAAATTGTTTCACATTGAGCTAATGAAAATAGGGCTGTGGCAGTAGTTTGATCTGTCTGAAAAACAAGCCATAATTGCTAGATCTTGAATTGTGGCAAAAGGTACACCACTTTTGAAAAATGTAACGTATGATAGATTATTGCTCAATGGATGATTCAAGATTTACTTAGACAATTTTGTTCTGTCCATTTGGGCTGGTTTGGTTCCTTTTCAAAGAAACCTGTTCACCTACAGTGGATAAAACACAATTAATATGGTATGTGCTATATCAGAGTGGTAACACACAAGGGAGAACCTGGATAACACAGTTTATTTTATTGTGTCTGCCTTTATCAACATCGACCTTCTCTCGAGATAATCAGTACAAGCTGGAGGAAGAATGAACATTCACAGAGTGACCTCTAAGGAAACAAGTCACCTGGAAATGACCATAACTTGGCCAGTCAGCTTTCACATTTCTCCCTTTCCACCTCCCCCCGCTCCAGGGTTTGGTAACATTGACTTCCCCAGAACCTCCTGTTCAGGCACTAATCTTTCCTAATGCCTCTCAAAGTTGTTATATTACTTTTTGAGTAGTGTGTTTAGAAGTTAGAAAGGTAGCTCTGACGAAATGTCATTAAGGTGTCTAAGTCTGAATTAACACAGTTAATGGAGTTACTCAGGACTGACTCGTTGACCCAGTACTAGGCTCTTGTGGAATTAATGGATGCCATGGGATCAACCTTTTGGGAGGAAAAGAAAGAAAGAAAAAGAAATGGCAGCTTTAAAACCTTGAAGTGAATTATATTAGAAAAGTGAAAACGTCTGGGTTGGATTTGATTTCATTGGGAGGCCATAAAATGGTATACCCTTAGCAAAACATATTAAACAGAAATGTCAGATTTGATGCAAGTAGTATACAATTATGATAGTGTTAATAGTGGTCCTCTATCACCCCAAGACATATTTTTAAAGTTTAATTTCTCAGCAGCTTGGATTTGTCACAGGCTTGTAAATTAGAAAATGCATTTGGGGATGTTTTCTTATATGAAGACACAAGGCATATAATACTGTTAACTATACCTTGGGGTTTTAGTATAGCTATTAAAATAAACTAGAGATCACATTTACAGACAAGAAATGTCTGTTACAATATTCATTTTACCGTTTTTTTACACTCCTCAGTAGCTTTACTGCATCATTCTTCATCTGAGAAGAGCCAAGCTTCTCGGGCAGTTTGAAAGGTAGCTGACTATTAAATGATAGAAAGCTAACCTGTCTTATTAGAAGTGTGAATGAAAGGGGAGCAGAGGAGGTTACCAGCTTGTGAAATGTCAAGGACAACTAGACAGAAAGTACTGCAAATGGATTTAGATCACTAGAATCCCTATTTTTATTAACTCTTTGAACTCTAGATATTTATTGTGGTAAGAAATTACCCATGACAGGTTATGTAGTCAGAAAGATTTATTTAGAACCTTTGATATGTTTTGGCAAGAGTGAAGAAACCAATAAAAGTTACTGAATTTTATCAGTTAATGCAAAATTATATATCAGCTGAATAGCGTACATTAATAATATGCATCTAAATTGCTTAATTGGTTGGTGAATATTTTAAAATGCCAGACTTTTTAAAAATAGTGGTCTTCTGTGTCTTTTTTCTTTGCATTCCCTCATTTGATGCCTGCAAACTGATGCAAATTCTGGTGAAGATTTTTTATGTTGTTATTTTTGGTGTTTTCCTTCATGTCTTGATTTACACTGGCTGACTCAATGTTTGTAGTGTAGGAAGAAAATATTTTGAGATTTGTCTTTTGTGAGCATTTGTAGCTTGAAACATGAACTTCTCAAAATCATGGTAGCTTCAAGCAAGCATTCCTTTGCATAGACCTGGCTTTGCATTGACCTTTTACCACTAGTGCCACTGAAGGTGCAATAGGAGTTTTAAGGACCCACTTATCAACTCTTCTGTCTGTCAAGTGGAAAGCAGATTGGGAGACAGAAGGTCCTCTGTGTTCCATCCTCCGGTGTAAATACCATCACTGAGATACATTTCCCCCCTGCAAATTTCTGAGTTTCCTTGTCCCTATCTTCAGGGTAAATTTGACAATGAATCTTCTAAAGTATGAAGCTGGTGATTTGTAAGAAGTTATGTTATTATGGCAAATTACACTGCTTGAAAATGAACAAAAAATAGCAGATCCTGTCAGAAAAGTATGCAATCCGAATCTCTGATCTAACAACCACAGAGATAATAGAAAATATTTGGCTTCTGTGTGATGAACATGTGACAAAATATAATAAGGCCAAAGTATATATAGGAGTAAATTAGCTATGCACTGCTTAGGAATAATTCTACTACCTAGTTTGGGGAGATTAAAATAATATTTTACACATGTATAACTAAAACTTAAGCAGTGTAGCAATATGGAAGGTAAAATCATTGTCCATCGTTTGGACTTTTAGGAGCTGAAAGGCTATAAAGCTGGTAGGGTAATGATTTCCAAATATGCAGCAAACTATGCAAAGAGAAAACAGTAATCTGTTCTCTGTATCCATGATGAATTGATAGCTAGAACAAGGGGAAATGGGCTTAGATTGCGTAATGAAAGATTCAGGCCAGGGGTTAGGTAAAACTTCCTCAGATGAAGAATACTGAAGTCAGTTGATGGAAGGATTGTGGAGGTGCTGTCACTCAAATTCTGGGACAACAGGGTAGACAGATACCTGGAAGGAAAGCTGGTATAGCTGAACCTCTTCTGGAATGGAGGAATGGGCAAGGTTACCTCTCCAAACGTGACCCTGAAACAGTGAGATATCTGAGGTACCTGTTCCCTCTCCTTAACGGGAAAAGCACCAAAAGAGCTGTCTCTCTCTAGCCATAAACTTTAATTGGAACATGAACCGGCACAAACCCACTTATGAAACAAAGAAAACTCAAATGCTGGCTGAGAAAAATGTAAATAGGTTTTGAAAATATCTCTAGCCCTCGCTAGTGATATCCTTTCCTTCATTCTTGTGTTTATTCCTGCAGCTTCCAGTGGCTTCTTGGTTAAAGCAATTCTCTCTGGGCCCCAGTTGTCATCTTGCTGTCTCCACTGAGGTTCACTCCTGTCTGCTCCTTCCTTTTCCCAGCACCCTCCCCAGGCTCTGTCCTTTCTGCCTGTTCTGTCCTTGCTAATCCTTCCTCTCTCTGCTTCTCCCAGCTTGTACTTCTCCTGGCGAAGCATGCTCAGGGGCCCTGGGGAAGGGAGTGTTTGCCTTTCCATCCTCACGCGGCCCCTGCCATTGGCATGAGGTAGAAGAGACAGTTTCTTCATTTTTTTTTCACAGCAGAATAAACAGTGAACACTTAAAAATAAACCTTTCTATCACACTTCTCTGGATTAAATGTATTTTCTATGCTTCTAAGTAGCTAAATACACATTCTGAAGAATTTTTCCAAATGTTAACAAGTTCATACTCACAGGCTGCCACAAGTTTTCATAATGGGCCGTTGTTTTAGTACATATTCATTCATTCATTCATTCACAGAAAAGAGAAGGGGATGGATTTATTTGAGCTATTTTTAAGTGTTGTGGTTTCTTAGTCTAGTCAATAGTGGAGACGGCAAAATTGCAGGAGGAATATCAAATGCTACCAAAGAAAACTGAATGGTTAGTGCAAAGTATGGGAAGTATGTAAGTATCTGGGAAAGGTCACATGCGGCATTGTTCATATCTCAAGAAAAGGTTCAATTCATGCTAAACAGTACTCTAATAAGCAAAGTTGTAGGCTGCACTAAAAATAACATTGAAGAGAATGCTGAGCCTATAAGACAGTGGGTTTATTACATTTTTTTTAAATACTATGTTTAGTTTCATTACTTTGACTGGAAAAAAAACCTCAGGAGATGTGTAACTGAAATGATTAGGGTTCTAGAGAGAGTGTTATTTGAAGAGGATTTAGAAGTCTGGCACTGGTTAGTTTCCAGAGCACAGGAATAAGACAGGTCAAACTAAACGTATACAACACAATAAATCTTATGAAGAAAGTTAATCACATTCTTTCTATTTATTCTATTTATGCTTTCTGCTATACCAGACAAGGGAACATTAAATTACACTGAAAGCAAATAGAACAAAGATAAAATTACTAAATGGAAATACCATTAAAAATATTTACTGACCTAAATCTCCTTTGTTTGAAGATAGCCCTGAAGTCAGAAGGTTAGTAGAATTCAGTTAAACACTACATGTGTCTCTGGGTAGCACAGATCTTTCAGATACGCTAGACGTATAAGTTCACAATTAGATCCTGAGACATCTGAAACTGAGAAGGAAATTTAAGAGTTAAGATGTCTTTGATGGAATCAAATGCTTGCTATTTGACATTACAGGTTAGTACCCCACCATGTTGCATAAAAAAATGGTAATAATTAAAAACAGTGGTATGTGTTTCAAGGTTTTTACGCAAAATAGAAGTAAACTTTGCTTACTTTTTCTCTTTAATAAATTCTGTTTCATTTGAATATTGACTTTAATTTAATTTTGACTTAATATTTCACCATTCTGGCGTCCTTATGAATTTCTCCTTTCTTTAAGGCCACTAAATTTGTCAGTGATTTGTATGGTACCACATCTTGGGTTGTGGCCAGCTGTTAGTGCCAAGTTAGTAGTAGTTTGTTGAGGTCTAGAAAGATTGATGCCTAGTTTTCTCCAGCTGCAAGGATCGTTCATTCTTCTTTGGGTTCCAATAGAGAAAGCCAAAGGGCTTCCTCAGGAACCTGGGAGTTAGTGAATCTTGTTTAGGGGAAAGGTAAGGCGTTTGCTTTTAGAAACACTCTGAGTAAATTAGAGGTATATAATAAAACTTAAGATTGTCAGTAAAATAATATTTTTTTCTTTTAACCTTCTAGGATATTCAGGATTACTTTTAGTTCGGTTTTTCTGTAGCTGCTGTTTTATTATTTACTGCACGTAATATTTTTAATTTTTTTGGCTTTTTGAAATTACAGCTTTTTTAATAATAAGCTATTCAAGCTCAAGCATGTCTCACATGATTAGTGTTTGGCACTGGTTATTGATTGGCATTGCATTTTAGTCTAATCTGAATTCAGACTGTTTGTAGTATCTTAATGATGTAAAGAAGCAAGTAAATTGCCTCTCTAAACATACTTAAAACTGTAACAAAAATATTCTTTTTTTTTTTTTTTTAAATGAATAAATTTGAAAGGACCGTCTATGCTTTAACTGCTCGATTCTCTATGGAGTTGCAGATCAGATTTAATTAGATAAGTTTGTGTCTGCAGTGGCTTTTTTTTATGCTTAGCATGTCTACAGCCTTTGAAAGGACCACAAAGAGACTCAGGTTTCAGGTGCTGTGTCATCAGTTTTGATCATGTTACACAACTGAATGCCATAATGCTTTTAACAATGTAATTTAGTGGATTTAATCCATAGCTGGATATTAGAAAAGAGATAGCGGGCTTTAAAGCTTTTTTGTTATTGCAGTTCAATACTTCCTGCTAAAATAATAGACAGCAACAAATGGTGATATTTATTATGTAAAAATGCATTTCTATAGCTATCCTGGAAATTGGGAAAAACTTCACACCCTAACTTTTCTGTAATGTACTAATACACTGCAGATGATCTTTGCTACTCAGTTATTGTTCTTTCACAGTTTAAATATCATGTATTTCTGGTTTAAGGACATCTGTGGTACTGACATTTTTCTCTCCATGTATTTTTGAATTTTCTTACAGTAGAAAAAAAATCATTCACCCTGAATTCTTTTTCCTTATATAGGTAAACAAATTTTCTTATGCAATTAAAGAATATAGAGACAGTAAAATCAAGACAGTGTTATATCAACAACTTTTTCCCCCTTTTAAGTAGTTTAGTTAAATAGTGATTTAAAAATACAACGTATTTATAATATTGAAGGCTTATCGTACGGTTTCTTGTACCTGTTATTCTGAGGAGGTCTCCTTTATTGATATGCACTGATTTTCCAAAGTTATGCTTTTCTTAAAAACAGATACGGGAAAAACAAAGATTGAATATTTCATTATGAAAAATATGTTTGACCATAAGCACAAGAAAAAAGATTACAAAATTTCTTTAAAAAGTGCACAAAACCATAAACAAAACCAGGAATGCTTTGATGTGTACTGCAACAGAGCCTGATTCTAGCAGCACCATTTAGCATCTGTGTATAAATGTAAAGTCTCATTGTGTGTTTTCTCCTTTCTAGGAGTTAATTCCCGAGTTTTACTACCTACCTGAGATGTTTGTCAACAGTAATGGCTATAATCTAGGAATCAGAGAAGATGAAGTTGTTGTGAATGATGTTGATCTCCCCCCGTGGGCCAAGAAGCCTGAAGACTTTGTCCGTATCAACAGGATGGTAAGCTGCACTTTAGTTTAGCCTAAGTAAGGAATTCTGTCTTTTAACAAGCTAACCTAATGCTGTTATTCATCTCTTTAGAATTAGATTTATAGAAGTAAAATAAAAAGTGAAGGAGAATTTGCATTCTGTCCTGCTTGACAGAACCCTTTATTTTAAAATGGATTTTCCTTCCATGTGCCCGAATTATGGAAAATGGAATTCACTTATTTACTCTCTCATGAGAAAGCATCAGATGGGCATGAGCTGGAGAATACAGGATAACCTGAAAAATTTAAGTCTGTTCCTCCTCACCACCTTCTACATCAAAAAAAAAAAAAGTTATTGTAAATGCTGGTGTCTTGCAAGATATGTTATATTCCTTACTTGACTGAAGGTATGCACTTCCTATGCATCAGAGATGAACTGGAAGTCTAGAAATGTGAACATAAGCCAACAACTTCAGTCTCTTAATAGATTTTGCAAAAGAACTGCTCTGATGTAAATCACCACAAAGTCTGCAGAATTTAAGCATGAAAAACATTTACCTATGTTGTATATTTTTTGCTTTAATTTGGTAGATGATGACTTTATTAATGATAGAGTTAATACGTATGTATGCTTCTAGTTGTTTTTAGGAAAAACAAGGTATATTCTGATGTTTTGGCCAGCAATAGTTCAATTTATGGTTCTGTTCCTGAAATGGATCTTCCTTAAAATGCATATTGCTTTTCTTGCTTATGGAGTCAGGACTATACTTTCAATAGGCTGTGGGTTTCCATACAGTTGCAGAACTGTTCAGCTTGTGCATTATTCCCTACAATGGGAATTGTGGTTTTGTGGCAGCATTGTAAGTCTAGCAGTGTTGGTTTTCTTCTAGTCAGTTTGGCAATTTAATTTCAAGCACTGTCTATTCAAAGAAAATTTTTCTTCAGGAACTGGTAGAAAAAATAGCCATATGAAGTTCAAATAGAAAAACATTATAGAGAGAAACCTATTCCTAGATGTATATGATTTAGAAGTGTCCTCCATTTAGAAGAGCAAATGGTTTGACATACGTACATCAGTCTCCTAAGGAAGCGATGGCAACCTCATCGCTTGAGACATCTGAAATGTACTACACACAGCATAAGAAATGTGTTCCAGGGACTAGTCCTTCATTGGCAGGAAGAAGCTAAACAACATTTTTATTCTTCTTCTTGGCTGATTATAGCTGCATATATTGTAACATTCTTCCTAAAAGCAAGTAATTGTCACCGCTGGTGGCAAGAAATTCAAGTGCAACTTTACTAGCAGAGAAGGAGGTGGACTCAAAGGATCACTGCCCTCCATTAGCATTCTCAAGTGTGGGATGCACGATCACAGGTACGGGTCTCCAGAGTGCCCACGTCGCTGCACAGAGCCCTTTTTTGGATTGTGGTTATGGCTAAACCCAAACTGGGCCCAGGAGTAAGCACACTAAAGTTGACCAAGAGGTCTAGTTTTGACATCTGTAAGAACAGAAGTGTGATACCTTAGCAAAAAAGGATAAACAAGCTGCCACCTTTCAGGGAATATAATGAAAGATGCATATTAATGACTCCCTTCGGGACATCTTATAAAGAATGTTCCTTCCTGGATCCTAAATTGTGTTTCTCCATCTTTTCTTTCCACAAAGATGGAATGATTAATAGGAGGATAAAAGGCAATATGTAATAAGAGATCACTTAAAGAAAAGCTTTAGCTTAGTTCATTTGATTTCTCTCATGCAATTTCTGCTTTTTAGAAAATAGAATAGGAGCTCTCTACAGAAAATTTTTGTGCTGGGATATTTACAGCTGGTGAAGAAAACAGCTGCTTGCATGAATTTAGAGCATGGCATTTATGTCCTTTCAGGACGATACTTCCAAGACCCGCTGGTAGTTAAAGGCTGGAAATACCTTTTAAATATTAAGCTGTAGTAGCACTAATGACCGATTCCATACATGTGTAAGTATGCTCAGGCTGCCATGAAGCAGACGAACCGATGTGAAGATTCGAATTATAGGCTTCAACTAATTGAGTACTTTGCAGATTTCTAAAATCAGAAATTATCTCACTTCTGTATCATACCCTTGCTATACTGTCTTCCACCCCTGTCCCCACAGATGTGAGCATCATGCCGTTATTATACAGTTTTGCCTGGAGGCATTTTCTGCATGGCCTTTATTTATCTCAGCATCTAATTTTAGCAAGAGCATGATCAGTAGTTAAAATTCAGTTCTACACAGATACATGCTATCTTCAAGTGAGCAGTCTGATGAAGTTCACAAATGATAATAAAGCTGGGAATTGCCTAGAAGACAGGAGAAAGAGGCATAGATTTATGTGAATTAGATGCAGAAAATACACTGAAATTCACCTTGGGAGGAAAGAATTAAAGATATTCAATAGGAAGCAGAAGTCTGGAAACAAAAGTAGTACCAAAAATAGAGCAGTAGCGAGGGAAGGGTGACAATGAACAGCAATTAGATTAGATAAAACTCTTTAATTCTATATTCGCCAGAAATAAGTGTATTTTGATGCTATCTATGGAGAATCGTTGCATCACTGAGGATGTACACAGTTGTACCTGTCTATGGTCCTTTTGAGACTGCACCTGGAATATTGGATTCACTTCTGGGCAACTAGATGACAGAAGAAGTATTCACATTTGGATGGAGTTCAGAGGATAGAAACAAAGTTAATAACTTCGGGATGTTTAAAGAGCATGATATATGCATAGGTTTTTTTTATAAAGCTTATTATAAAGTAGCAAGTAGCTAAAGAAGGATAATCCATTTCATGAAAATGCAGATAGTATGTGCAGCAAGAAGTAATGGAATTACATTTTGAAAGTGTAATAATTTGAATGTGTAATAATTTTTCAGAGAAACTTCCTCGCGTAGGGCTTTATTAGCACATACAGCAAACTGCCAGTATGCTCTCTGTTTGGTCTCTAGAACTAGACTGGTCAAAGCAAGGAACAAATATGAAGGGATTGGAAAGTTTGACATTCCCTACCTAATGTCTGATTCCATGTTTTGACCAGCCAGCAGATGTATTATTCAGTTAGGTCATCTCCAGGCCAAGCTTTGGCTGTTATACAAGAATCTATCTGGAGAAAAAAAAATTGCCTGGGTGTGGTGCTGACGTGTAAAACACAGCAAGCTTGTGCAAGCCTGGAATTTCCACAGCAACTTAGCAAAGTGAGTAGAGAACATGTTTACAGAAAAGCCACAGAAAACTGAGGAATATTTCAAGTGTTATCCTGATCCCTTGTCTAATGAAATCAGCTGTAGTCATTTCATTTCAGTGGAAGGGATCCTAGGTGATACTGCATAACATACACTGGGATCTTGTTTTTCCCTAGCTGACAATATTTTCTTCTGTTCATACATATTTTTTGCTTGCTGCAGGCATATATAATGTGTAATTTTATGTGGGAGTAAATACAAATCCTTATGTACACCCTACTTGCACATTTATGAATGTAAACAATTTCTTTAAGTAACATCAAGAATTTCAGCATTTCATCCTGAGACTTACCCAAGCAAGTGGAGAACAGGCTAGAAAACATCACAGAGGCACAGTGACATAAATCAATATAATTTAACCAATGGGTTAACAAATTTTACTAAAATTCTGTGCAAATTAATAAACAGCAGGCAGGGGTTTGGTGTTGTTTTATTTGATTGTTCAGCTGGGTGGTTAACACTTTAACTAAAGACAGAAATGGAAGTGGAAATGGTTTTCCATCAAAAGAGATTCCTTTAAACTTGTGAAAATCAGACTTATTATAAAGACCAGAAAGGACATTCAGTCAAGTTACTTTTAAGACCTATTACAGTAGCTTCTAAAGCACTCAGTGTATACATCAGGGATTGTTGTAGCAGTTTTATTTATCCATACAAAGCTAGACTGATTACTACAGAGTTACTCATGAAACATTAATAAAGCACTATGTTCAATGCTAACATGATTATGGTCTGACCTCGGTGGTGGCACAAAGGACAGAGGCAGAAAGTGTCCCTGATAACATTACCCTAATGCTGGGCTCATCAATCATAATCTCCCAGTTTACCAGGAAAAAAAAAAAAAACCCACGCATAAAACCTTCCACAGATGTGCATCTGTAGTCCTACTCAGCCTCTCAATCCCCACAGACTCCAAGCAGTCCTGAGAGCCAGAAATAGAACAGATTCAGTCAGTAAGTCAAGCATGTTAAATCAAGGCAGGGAACACCACTGTGAAACACTGAAGCAGAGCTTTTATAATAAGCATTCTTTAGTTTTGAAACAAAAGATGCAGGATTGTGTAATTCAAAGTTAATTATAATGATATTTTCATTATGGCTTATGCACATATTAAATTACAAATTACAGCATTGAGTAAAATGCATTCACTATAAATTCTATTTTTGAGAGACTGAACAGTGTCCTGGTTTTGTTATACATATTTTGTTCCTATTACATAACTGTTACTAAGATTGAATTTTCTTTCTGTCTTTAAAATGATTTATTTGTGCTCTTCTGCTGCCAATTACATTTTTGTACAGTTCCCTGGCTATTCAGAAGCATGCATAGTATTTCATAATTAAAAAGCTTCTTGAATAGTCATTAGAAACATCTATTATGAAAACTCTGTGCTATGAGAATCTGGAAGATTTGTCTTTTCTCCTCACCATTCAGCAGCAGTTGACATTCCTTTTTTACCAGATAAGCAGTAGATAAGATTTGATATTACTTCCTCAGTTGTAGCTTTGATTTTATTTTGTGTATTGCCGAGGTTCGTTCTCAATGCAATTAAAACTCATTCAGCTAACAGCAGTTTCAATCTAATTTGGAATTGGCAGTGATTTGTTTTTTTTTTTAAAACTTTCTGTATCACTGAAGAATCTTATTTACATCCTGAAGACGCTCACATAAAGGATCAGTTTCTGTGCAGACTTCCCTGAATAACCCAAATCTGTACAATGCGCTTCTGTGTCACTTTCATTAAAATATGACTTTTTTTACATGAACATAACTAATTTCAGATAGCAGTATTGCCTGGTTTATTTTATGACAAGAGTCGAAGATTTTGCTCCAGTACAAGAATGGTAAATGAGGCAGAGAAATATTAGGCGGAGAGAACCTATATATTCAATGGCTGCAGAGGAGGATGGATGGAAAGGGAGAGAAGAAAAACCTAGCTCACAGACTGTAACAGCCGATGGTCTGTTATTGAGCAGATCTACAAAACCGGAGTAGTTTTAAGAAAATATTTTTAAATATACCGAATAGAAGTTAATAGCAAGATACTGTGGTAGGAGTTGCTGGCGAGACAGACAGCATATAGCTATGGAGAGGAAGGAAACAAGACGGGAACCCCAGAAACAGTGTGGGCGGGGGCGGCTGTGGTCCAGCCAAGGGGCAGCATCAGAGCTTTCCTCTTCTCTGGTGACACAAAATACCCAGGTAACACAAAACGTTGCATTAGAAAGAGGTCAGAATAGCATATTTTGTAAATCCAGAACTCCTGATACTTTACACAGCATGTAGCATGCATTAAAATAAAAACCAATGCCTCCTACTGGAATCCCTGTAAAGGATAATTTGAACATCAAATTAGGATGAGTAGAGAGGAAAGTATGCAGCATTCATACTGCTCAAAGGTCTGAAAAGAGCTATGGTGATTGATCCCACTATGCAATAACTTGGCTTATGCAGTTTATATGTAAACATAAACTTACTGTTACCTATTTATATTTTACAACAGCTACAGGTCAGATTTTCAGCCTGTGGAACATGTGTGCATACACTTGCCTGCAAACACACAAAACCCACAGTACTTTTACTTCAAAATATGTGTACACTAGATGTATAATAATGCTTGCGATTTACCTATTAGCAATAAATGTCACTCCATTGAAAACAGTAACATGAGAGACTCCTTCCTCAAAAAAAAACCCCATGAAAAAGTACTGACTGGAAAGCTGCTATTTGAAAATGAAGCCCTAATAACAGGGGTTCAAACAAGTTCAGTTTGAGAGTGCCTGAATAAAACTCTGGGGTTTGTACATTCTAATTGTAATAGAAAACAAGCTGGATATTAGCTCATTTCTGCTTAACAGTAAGAATCTTTAAAACCCACAAATAATATTATATAATTATATAAGTAATAATTGTTATTGATTTTCTAAAAAAACCCCCACCATCGTTTCCTTACATTTCATATTGAAAATATGCTCAAAAAATTAAAGCCCCCAAAATGCTGTAAAGCCAAAATGTTCTTGTAAAATGCTGTTCTTTAGGGTTATCACCAGCCTGTTTTAAGGACATTAGTTATCTTTTTTGTTATGTTGTTCCTACTGTACCTACAAATTATTTTTTATGCAGAAAATTCCCTCACCCTATTCCCTACTGAGCCACGTGTATTCTTGAGAAACCAAACGATGTACTGTTGACAGTGAACAGCTCATAAATTTTCAGGAGGCACTTACATGGAGGAGGAGCAGCCTGTGCATTAGAGCAAATTAGGGAGAGGATTCTGCAAGTATCGCATGAGTAGCATTGCAGAAGTACTTGGGAGAAACACCAGCAAACCAGGTCAGACCTGACATCAGAAGTTTTCTCTTGACTAAAAGAAATTGAGGTTATAAAGCACAGATCAGGAGCCTTGTCCCCACTGAGGGCCAGGTAGGACTTTGCAGCCTTTTGGTGGCCTGTTCTTGAGTGCACCCTACCTACTGTTCGTGCCCAGTGCCATACCCCACACGACACCCTGATGGGGAGGACATGAACATCACTCAGTACCCATCGCAGCCTGCAGCTGGAGGCTATACGGTGCTAAGGACTGTGCAGAGCCACTCTCCTTCACAGCTCTGGCTCCTCTCTCCACCTTCTACTCTGATCTCTGCTCCACTTCCCCCACCACACCAGTCTTCTACCACACAATGCCTGGCTGGCACAGCACTGTTAGTCCCCTTACTACCACCAACCTCCTCACAGCCTCCCTGACAGCAATTTTTCCAACTTCCAATTTTTTGTGGAGTTCTTAAATTTATAGCTCAAAATAATTAAATTCACTCCTTACAAATTTCCCCAAAGTTTCCCCAAGAAACTAAGGTTCTTCCCTAAGGAACTAAGGACCCAAGGTTCTTCAAAGAACCATTAGACCTATAAATGTAGTACAATAGGTCTGCTTAAAGAATAGGCGATGAAGACACGACATGCTGCTGTTAAAAAGCTAATTTATTTAATAAGTTATGAAAGAACCGTTCATTCATGTGAAACAAAAGTTCTCCAAACCTGCCAGGGTCAGTAAGACCTTCTCTGGAATGACAAGCTGCTGAGTAAGGGCTGGTCATACAAGTAGAAACTGCCTCAGGGAAACATAACATAGGCATTCAACTCTCCTAACTCTCCTAACTCTGAAGGTCAAAGCGTACCCTCCCTGATGAACAAGACTGGCAAACTGATAACAAGGGACAAGGAGAAGGCTGAGGTACTCAACAACTTTTTTGCCTCAATCTTCACCGGCAACCTCTTTTTCCACACCTCTCAAGTGGACAGACTGCAGGACAGGAGCAAAGTCCCTCCCACTGTATGAGAAGATCAGGTTTGTGACCACCTGAAGAACCTGAACATAAATCAGTCTGTGGGGCCTGATGAGATGCATGCCAGAGTCCTGAGGGAATTGGCTGATGTAGTTGCCAAGCCACGCTCCATAATATTTGAAAAGTCATGGCAGTCACGTGAAGTCCCTGGTGACTGGAAAAAGGATAATATTGCACCCATTTTTTAAAAGGGTAGAAAGGAGGACCCTGGGAACTACCGACCTGTCAGCCTCACCTCTGTGCCTGAGAATATCATGGAACAGATCTTCCTAGAAACTATGCTAAGGCACAGGATGGACAGGGATTCGAGACAGCCAGCATGGCTTCACCAAGGGCAAGTCCTGCCTGACTAACCTACTGGCCTTCTATGATGGAGTGACTACATCAGTGGAGCAGGAAAGAGCTACAGATTTCATCTATCTGGACTTCTATAAGGCCTTTGATATGGTCCCCCACAACATCCTTCTCTCTAAATTGGAGAGCTATGGATTTGATGGGTGGACTATTTAGTGAATAATGAATTGGTTGGATGACCACATCCAGAGGGTGGTGGTCAATGGCTCAATGTCCAGATGGAGATCGGTGACAAGTGGTGTCCCTCAGGGGTCCATATTGGGACCAGTACTGTTTAACATCTTCATTGCTGACATAGACAGTGGGATCGAGTGCACCCTCAGCAAATTTGCAGATGACACCAAGCTGAGTGGTGTGGTTGACACACCTGAGGGATGGGATGCCATCCAGAGGGACCTGAACAAGCTCAAGAAGTAGGCCCATGTGAACCTCATGAGGCTCAACAAGGCCAAGTACAAGGTCCTGCACCTAGGTCAGGGCAACCCCAGGTATCAATACAGGCTGGGGACTGAAGGGATTGAGGGCAGCCCTGCAGAGAAGGACTTGGGGGTGCTGATGGATGAAAATCTGGACATGAACTGACAATGTGCACTCACAGACCAGAAAGCCAACCATATACTGGTTCTGCATCAAAAGAAGCATGACCAGCAGGTTGAGGGAGGTGATTCTGCCCCTCTACTTCACTTTGATGAGACCCCACCTGAAGTACTGCATGCAGCTCTGGAGCCCTCAGCACAGGAAAGACATGGACCTGTTGGAGTGGGTTCAGAGGAGGGCCGCAAAAATGGTCAGAGGGCTGGAGAGCCTCTCCGATGAAAAAAAGGCTGGGAGAGTAGGGGTTTTTTAGCCTGGAGAAGAAAAGGCTCCCACGGAGACCTTGTTGTGGCCTTTCAATACTTAAAGGGGTCTTATAAGAAAGTTGGGGAGAGATCTTTTCATACAGCCTGTTGCAATAATACAAGTGGTAATCGTTTTAAACGGAAAGTGGGTAGATTTAGCCTAGATGTAAGGAAGAATTTTTTTACAATGAGAGTGGGGAACCACTGGAACAGGTTGCCCAGAGAGGTGATGGAGGCCCCGTTCCTAGGAACATTCAAGGTCAGGTTGGACAGGGCTCTGAGCAACCTGATTGAGTTGGAGATGTCCCTGCTCATTGCAGGGGGGGTTGCACTAGATGACCTTTAACGGTGCCTTCCAACCCAAACTATTTTATGATTCCATGATTCTCACACCAGGGAGAGGATGAGAGGAGATACAGGGTGAAATATGCACATTTGACCCAAGCATTTATTTTTTCAAATTTACTGTCCTATCTTTAAATAGTCAAAAGTTTTGCTGTTTTCCTTAAATGCTCTCCGTATTCTAGAAAAAGCAATGCTATTTTTGACCAAAGCAAATGTCTGCAATTTTTTTTGTTAGTTACTTTTTAGCAAATAAATAATAGATTCAGATGCAAAAGAAACATGAATATGCAGAGTTCGGAGGTGGAAGAGAACAGGCTGCTCACTGTAAGTTGGTTGGAGGTGGATGCTGGAAGGACAACAGGCTTTAAATTCTATTTTAAGTTTTATTAATACAGAAGATGAAAAATGGAGCATTTAAAAGTTAGGAAATGCTTTATTTATGGTTGCTGTGGCATACTTAATTTTATCCTTGCACGCTAAGATCCTGCATGCTAAATGAAGTAAAAGTCCTATGAAAAAGATTATATGGGATGATGTAGTTACTGACTATATCATGTTGCACACACACAATACAATATAGTTAAGGATCTGGCATTTCTCGATTATTTATGAGGAGACATGCTTTGAAACCAAATAGTATGAGTTTAATAGTATTTAGATTAAGTACTATTAATGCTATTTAAATAACACTACTCACAATTGGCATATGATGGCCTCTGATTTTGAAAAGGAAACAACAAATTTTTGTGCAGTTCTCTGCGACATTTCTTTATAGCTTCTTATGGTATGCTGAACTTAAGCCCTTGAAAACTGAGCTACATGTCAGCTATTAAGCCTGAGCCTTCCCATCCATTTTCCTCAGAAATAATAGTCACTGGTTTTGACAGAAAAGAGTCCAGTTTGCCACCAAAGCACAGAGAGTTCCTCTTCCACATGGAGTGTTACAGGGAGGATGTCTGAGGAACGATTGCATGCTTACCCAGGGAGCCAGACCCGTGTTGCTTGCCCTGTCTGTAGCTATTCACCGCACAAATCTGTGGGGCTGTCAAGCAGTGGAACGGGCTGCCCAGGGAAGTGATGGTGTCCCCATCCTTGGAGGTATTTAAAAGATGGGCAGACATGGTCCTTATGGACATGGCTTAGTGGTGGGATGGCAGCGTTAGGTTAATGGTTGGACTTGATGATCTTAAAGGTCTTTTCCAACCGAAACAATTCTATGGTTCTGTGATCCTGTTCCTACACGTGGGGTGGTGGGAAGGGGGCTGCTGCCTGTAGGCAGTGCATGGCACGGTACTGCAATGCCTGATGATTATTTCTAAAGCAGCCTCCTTTTGATTTAAATGAATAAAGTGAAAACACACTTCTTTCCAAAATTTATCCCCTTTTAAAATTTGAACTTTCCTGGGGCAGACATGAAACTCTGTCCTAGGTGGAAATTGTTTGTGCTGAATAGTAGCACTGTGCTAGAAACAATGGAGGAATTAGGATTTCTCAGGGGAAGAAAAAAAACCCCACACCATCTTTGAGACTGAAAATTATTAGATAATGTAATACAGAGGGTTGCTGCCAGCTCTGCCTGTATGCAGTGAGTAATAGTAAGTTTGACATAGATGTTTACATAATAAATTGTGTTAAGGCTGGTATTTTTTTTTCAGAGTGAGCCACGCTCTTTTCAGTGGTGCCCAGAGACAAGACACATGGCAATGGGCACAAAGCAAAACATAGGAGGTTCCCTTGGGACATCAGGAAAAACTTTTTTACTGTGAGGGTGACCGAGCACTGGCAGAAGTCACCCAGAGAGGCTGTGGAATCTCCCTCCTTGGAGATATTCAAAAGCCATCTGGGTACAGCCCTGGGCAGCCTGCTCTAGGTGGCCCTGCTTGAGCAGAGGGGTTGGACTAGGTTATTTCCAGAGGTGCCTTCCAGCCATTCTGTGATTCTGTGATTTTTTTTTTTTTTAAACAAACTATCGGAAGTTATTTCCCAGATCTGAGAACTGAACTGTACTTGTTCTGATCAAAGGGAACTAGGTACATGACACTACAAAATCAGGACTGTGATGGAGTTTGGGGAAGGGCACATATAAAACCTTGGTCACTGAACCATGAATCTTTATTTTAATATCAATTCCTGTTTATCACAGTTGTTCTCAGAAGGTGGTATTAGGAAAGAAGGAACAAATGTGCCAGGATGCCATCTTAAATACATGATGAGTCTTTATAGGAGATTGATTTGTGTATCCAGGTACAGGCTCATGGGAAACTAAGCCAGGTAGTGTGGTAGAGGGGTAAGGAGAAACCGTGTAATGCCTTCAGCTTTTGAAAGCTCTAGTTCAGGCAATGACATCTACTAAGGATGCCAATCATGTCTGATAAAGGCACATTGGTTGCATCAGTCTCAGTGGTAATACTCTTTATCATTTCCTCCATCTAGAATTAATCTCTCTCCACATGCTGAGCAAAGGAAGAGCAATCCTTGAACCCATTTTCAAACCAGCTAGTCATGACCTGTGTTTTCTCTGGTGAACCAACCTAATGTCAAAAACGAGTCTGAAAAATGCTTTTCTCCTTTGGCAAATTGGTCACAATTCACACATGGAGTTCAGAAGCTATTTTTGCCAACACAGCTTTTTAATCCTCAAGTTTCCATTTTAGATTTAAGACTAATTAGGACTAGTTGGAAAATGAGTTGGAAGATCGAGGTTTTGAAATTGTTTTTCCATTTTCATCCGTTTTTCTTGACAAATTACCTAAGTTATTTGACAAGCCCAAAAATTAATAATTAAAACCCTTGCAGCTAGGAGAAACCCAGCAGCTGAGAAGAAAATTAGCATGATATAAAGCTGGAGGAAAGAAGAATATCTTGTTAGTGTTTCTCTCGATATATTCAGTTCTGGTTTTCAGTATTTGAAGGATTTCAAATGTATCAAATAAGCCTGAACAGGAAATGTAATGATACCCGTTGTGTTTCCTCAGTTAATAGGAAAAGGTAGGACGTAATTTAAGCATGAAATTGCAAAATGGAATTTACTTCCTAACCCTGAATGTCACTTGCAGGCCCTGGAAAGCGAGTTTGTATCATGTCAGCTTCATCAGTGGATTGACCTTATATTTGGCTACAAGCAACGAGGGCCAGAAGCAGTGCGTGCACTCAACGTTTTCCACTACCTAACATATGAAGGCTCTGTGAACCTGGACAGTATCACTGATCCTGTCCTCAGGGAGGTAGGTGTTTACTGCCATTTCATTCAAAAAACTGCTGTCATCTCACAAGAAATGGTACTTTTTCCATCTTTCACTGCTGGGGAATATTGTTTTGTGTGACTTGATTCAGAACTTAGGGCCTAGGTGACTTCAGAAACAAGTATTAATAAACCAGCAATAAAAGAGATGTCCTGAAGTAAGTTGTTTGCTTGAAGTTACTAATACATTTAATAGTCAGTTATGATATGGGAAATTATAACTTAATGTATATTCTGTAATATATATTCTGCTACTTTATGTATTTAACTTTTATTAAGTTCACTTGGTAGAACTGAAAAGCTGAAAGGCAAAACTGCTTCATAGTCACAGGGAAAAAAAAACCTAACCTTTTCAATCAGATAATGTTGGTAAGAATATGTATCTGAAAAAGAATATATTTGCTAGAGTGACATTAGCAATTATTCAGATTACTTTTATGTTAATTGCATAAAGTATAATCAAACTGTTGCCAAAATAGAAAATGTTTGCTATTTGTTGTGCATACAAGTATTTCTGTTTGTATATATGAATATGTGAAATACGTGTGTGCACGTATATACAAGTGAGCATTAAATTTCTCAGTAAATTTAAAGAAAAAAATGTACTAGCTAACCTGCTACGTTTCTTTCCAGTGACTGTATTTGGTTTTAGTAAGACTATTAATTTAAATTATCATTTTCTAATATCATCCATTCGTTGACTAAAACAATTGAAATTTGGTGAAAAGTGTGAAGAAGCAACAGCTGCTAGATGAGTACCGCTGTGATGAAGCTGTACACACAATCTTCCATTCCCCCAGATAGCTGCCATCTGCTGTATGCAAAACAGTAATAATTTATACATTGCCAGGCGATGGGTTTTTGTTTGTTTGTTTGTTTGTTTTCCAATCTTGGAGAGAGAAATCTACAGATTTCAGAAAGAAATAGATTCTAGGAAGCATTCAGATTCAGCTAAATATTGGGTTTGGGAGTGTTGGTTTTTAGCAGTGCGTTGTTGCATCTTGTTACATGTGGTGCTTTTTGAGGCGCAGAACTAAAAAAATGTTCCGAGCCCTGGTTTCCTAGAGCTAGATTTTCACACCATGCACTGCAAAGCTTCTATTTTGTGAACAGATAGCATTTTCTTACTTTTAAGAATGGCCAGAATTGCTTTCATCCCACTGCCTCAAATATTTAATGTTAACGTCTACATAATGGTTTTCTGGATTTAAAACTCTGAGCATGAGAAGAGTCAGTAAGGTACAAAACTGGAGATAGGAAGGAGCGATGCTTTTTAAAGGATAAAACAGGTGTCAGGCACCATGAATACAAGGGATTTGCATGGCTTAAGGTCCTGATTTGTATGGGCAGGCTCCTATGTCTTGACTTTAAGGGTCTACTCCCACAGGGCAGCTTGTAGGATTGAGGTCTATCTGTCTGTCTGTGCACCTTATTTAACATCTTATGACATGATGAGACTCTTCAGCTCTCCTGTGGCCCTACTTACATGCATAACTTGTCATCAGAAATTTCAAGAAATTCATGGAGATGTTTTTGTTCACTCACTTGTGTATCTAACTCATGCGCTGTCAGTCAATAGCATATAAACCTCTTCCTAGGCTGTTTACGCCATGTAAACTTCTAAGAGCACAACTTTATCTTCACTGCCACAAGTTAGATTAGTAAATAAAATTCATTGCTAGAAATAAGAAGGCAACATGCCTAGAAAAAAATGAATCCTCCTAATTTTTTTTATATATAGATACATAAGGTTGTAAAAATAGTATGCTTTCTCCTCTGAGAGATCTCAGACATTGGTGATCTGTGGTTTGTCACAAAAAGGTTAAAAATACTTTTGTATTAATTTTAAATCAGAAATTACAATACATTTGTAAATATAGACAGATTTAGAGCCTTCTCTGTTTCCCTGAGCTCTGATTCTGAAACTAGCAGACACTGTCTAGCCAGTAACAAAGCATTTGACATCTTGATGATCTAGTAGATCAGGTATTTGGATGTCATGTTTCTGTTATACATATATTCTATATACATTGTGTGTTGGCTTTTCTTTTTTTTTTTTTTTACTTTACTTTATTCTGGCTTTTACTAGGTATTCCAGAAGATAAATTAAAAGCAAAAAGATCTTTTAAAGGCCTCTGCAGACCACTTATAAGGAAAGACATGTAAGCACAGGAACACTAGCACCTTTAAAAACAGTGATAACAATTGTTCAGTATGTTTTACAGTGGCAGGTGGTGGTGCCTGGCATCTTAACTTAGAAACACTGCAATTTAAAACTAATTGAGGGTTGCAGTTATTCAGGAAAATGAAACTCTCAGTATCCAACTGCTCTTGACGTTTATTTTCTAAATAAAGTGAAGCATTTTTGTACTGTCACACAGAAGACAGTGAAAGTTCTCAATAAATGGCTATAAAATAAATCAGTCAATGCAACCTTATTGGCAGCAGCCGGTATCAGACCAGTGGGCTCAAACACAGCAGTAGCCTCCTGAAACGGCGGCCGTAACTAATTTCATACTGAGCTGAGTCCCGGCAGAACCTGTCCAGTGAAATCAGGCTCCAAATAAAACCCCCTTCCATTTAGGTCTGAGCTGATTGAAAGACATAACTTAAAAAGGCAGATCCCCGTGACCTGTTCATGCTCTACCTTGGCCCTTTCACTTTCACCCTTTGCTTGAGCACCTCACTTAACCACTGAGGAATATGTTGTGCTTAGCTTTCTGTGAAAAATGATAAAGGAGTCACTTCAGTCGCCTTCTAACGGGAGCAAAAATGCATTCAATGGTGGGATAACTCATCCTTGCCATTCCTTACGTCTTTCTCACATGCATTCGGGAGGCCTCTAAGAACTCTCTACTGTTTAACTCTGGAAAAATGGCCATCCTGTGCTTTTGTTCTGTTTGGAGCTATTTAGTAGAAGACTCTCCATCCAGCTTGCTTTCTTCCTTTTCTATTTTGCAAATTCACAATGACTGAAACCAGAATGCCGGGATAGCATTAAGTTTTAGATTACTGAAGTCTATGAAATAACACATCTGCCCCTGTAGTAACTCTTTGGCAACTTAAGATCTGCACTGGATGGATAAAATATACTGATTTCATTTGAGCATACTGATTTTGATTTTTCAAACAACTTTGTGCCACGAAACATATTTGATCACTATAATTTATTTCATGTAGCGATGCAGGCAACATGGAAGTCCTGACCTAAATGCTCCACAGAATGTATAAAATCGAATTTTGCTTTTTAGATCTTTTATGATTCGAAATTGGGAAATTCTCCAATTCTATCAGTTCTAATGGTCTCTCTTATTCTGCACACTGCAAAATTGTTTTCATGTTGTAATAAGGAGGAGAAAAAATGTCTAACAAAGTAAACATTTTTAAGACCCCAAATTATTCTTTTGATTTTTTGTTTGTTTGTTTTTTATTGCCGTCTTTTGTATTCTATTTGTAAATTTTTCCTTTTTTAAAGTAAAAGCAGTGAGGTGAAAGCTAAAACTTGAAGAACAGCTTAAGGATATTGATTCATTCTTACTTGACAGGTGAAATCGCAGTTGCAGCACTAACCACAGCAATTACAGCATTAAAATGTCAAGAAATTAGAGGTCAGAATAACAGATAATTTTCTTCCTTTTGTCAGATTAAAAATTGACATTCTTTGACAGCACAAGATCCCTGTCTGAGAAAATTATGACAGCTTAACTCATCTTGTGCTTGTAAAGCAGTAATTGATAATGAACTTTACCATAACAGTCTTCTCCTGTGGAGAAACATGACAGAACATCCCTGGTACAAAGCCTGTATCTCTTTTTAATATGTAAACAGTAGTTATATTGGACATTAGATGTTATTTGGAATTGTCTTTACTGTTAGTTTACATCATAATCCAAATCCTTTCCACTGGACAGGTTTGGCTGACTTCAGGGAGTTGATGCTGAGAATGCAAATGCATGAAGAATAATCCTGGAAATGTAGTTTATTTATGGTGCTTTGATGTTACTGTTTCACTTCTTTAGGAGAATACAGTTCTTCCTCTGGTTTCTCCCAGAATGTCTATAGATTTTAGGAGCCTCATTTTTCCCAAAATCAAGGGAGTTGTGTTTTTTTCAAGTTAGGAACTTGCTTCTGTACGATGCAAACTGTCGTGGCTGAAAGGGAACGGCACAGTTATACTGGTCATTAGAAAATGCAACAGAAGAGCTAAATTTATTTTCAGTGCTGCCTTGTAGATTAAACACAAAATAATTAAGTGGGCAGTTAGTGCATAATAGATTAATCGCATGCAGCACTGAAAGCACATCTAGTCTGTGGAAAAGTACGCTTTCAGGTTTTCTGCTTATTTGTTTAAAACCATAGCCAGATCTCTATTTACTTATTTTTAGACCTTCAGCTTGTTTGTACTTTGAAATGTTTTGAAAAATCAAGTGAAACGTTATGTTAGACAGCTATTGGTTTGCACTGGACTTGAGGCTAACTTTGTGTCATCCTCGTGTTCTATGCGAGCTGCAAATGCGGCTTAGCCGTGCGGCGCAGGGACTGTCCTGCCACTGCCGCAGCCTGCACCAAATGCTTGCATCCCCCCAGTCCGACAGCGATTGCAAGCGTGTAGGAAAGCAAGGCGGTGCGAAGCTACTGGGCTCAGATATTTGTTCCGAGCAGCCACCTGTCAAAATACCTGAGTGTACTCGCAACTCACCCAGCAAATTGAAAAATGATTAAAATTGCTAGTGTTTGACAGGCAGTTGCTGCGCCCATAAGCTAATCCTAGTAGGACAGTTTTGCTGGCAGCTAACGGAGCATATGGCCCATGCAATATTTATTTCTTTGGTGGTGACTTGATATTTAGCATATTTAAATAATTTGAAAAGTCATAATGATGCGGTAGTCTTGCAGTGCTTTTCAGTTACCCTCATTTCTGGGTTTTATTTTTCCTCTTATATTTTCTTCTGTTATCTCTTTCTTTGATCTGACAGGAATAACAAAGCATCCCTCTGGATCTGCTATAGTGAAATATGCCCACAGGAAGCAGAGTAGATCACATCAGTTTTCACTTTTTTTTTTCCTCCTTTCCTTTTTTTCCCCCTCCTTGCTGAAACACTCTTTGCTACTACAGAGGGCTGACATGATAGGGCTGTCAAGACTCAGCAAGATAGATATATCTTTAACAAAGGGAGCTGGAATGCTAGCCTTTCCCTGGTGGCTGAACCTGGCAAATTTATGAGGAAAAAATTAACATGCTATTCTAATAGCACTATATAACGCTTTCAAGGTAATGCCAGCCCTTGCAACCATGTGCTTGTTCTTGCTTTTGCTCAGAGTTCCTCTTATTTATTCTGATTTCATTTTTAACTTGTTAGATCTTTTTCTTCTGGGCGCCGGTTCTTTGATGTGACAAGAATATCAAAACCACCCCTATGGATCTGCTTGATTGAATTGTACCCACAGCACCGGCCACTTACATGTTCAGTTGTGCTTAATTGCCTCCATACAAGGGATGGTCTTCGCTTCCTTTCTAGGAGCAGTCCGGCTTAGGCATGAATATGGAGAGTGGTGAAATAAGCAGGAAGCTGCAAGTAGGATCCATATCCACTTTTTTCAAAGTAAATTGAAGGATTCTGTGTAGCAAGAAGAGTTATTCGAGTAAAAGCCGTCATCAAAGTAGAAATTATTTTCTTATATGCTAAGGGCTCTCCTCTGAGAAACGTGTACTTGTGTTCTGTTGATTTTTGTCAAGAGGTCAACATCTCCTTCACACCCAAATACTGTGTTTCCCAGACATTAAAAAAGGGGATTTTTCTTCTCCACATTTATACTGGTTTTGGGAAAAACACCTTGATTATTTTATAGCATTTTTTGCCTGTCAGTCTGTTCTGTATGCATTAAGAGATTACCAACAGAAAACTAAATGGATTTTTATGTTTCAGTCTGGGAGCATCTGTGGATATAATAATTTTCATGTCTTTTCACTGAATTTCAGAGCTCGGTATCCTCTTCTGTAAATGAAAGAGTTTTTGCTGTACACTTTGCTATGATAGCTTTCTGTAGATCAAGAAGAAAAACAGAGGGATTTTTTTGAGGGTCAGATATTTATTTCTGTAGGTAAAGATTCCTGCAGAAGACACCGAATACAGGAGGAGTCACCTTAAATCAGAATATTCAATAAGGAATTAGTGTAAATTGCAGGAGGTCACTTACCACACAGTAATTGCCCTATATATAGGTGCGGTTTTTTTTTTTTTTAAATTAATGTGTGCTTTTTTGCTTGCATCTCATTCAGGGGAAAGGGCTTTCAGAAGGTGTTTACTGCAGAATAACTGAAACATTTTAACCATGCATACAATTTTACTATGAAATAACTTTTTGGCAGCACCTACCTTAAGTAACACCAGACATTTATGACAAGGAGTCAGAAATCATCATCTGAACCGTAGGATTCCATATTAAAAACATCCTTCTACCATTGCTTAAAACAATTATCTACAGTTAGATTAATGATTGATCGTGATACCTCCGGTTAATGAATGTATTAGGGATGATCAAGTAGTCAGTATTTTAGTGAATCTGTGCTGATCTGAGTTCATGACCATTCCTGGGTCATGCTGTTACATGTTCATGGGAATTCAGAATCTTTTCCCAGTCAAGGAAATACACAGTTCCTGGAAGTAAACCAGACTGTGGCGTACAGGTGAGTTTGGGTCCAAAATGGCATACTAGAAGGTGTGGGATTTGTTTATTATTCATTGCACTTGTGATTAAAAAGCTCAGCATCCAGGAGAGCTAAGCACTGCCACTCAATGTACATCGCCAACCATACACCCAGCATTCAAACCGAAAAACTGCTGATGACTTACTTAGCTGATGAGACACCAATGAACCTGTTTGATAAATATTTCAGGTAATTTGTTCATCAAAGGAATACTAGGGTGAGTTTGTGAATAACTCATAGCCCAGAAAATGTCTCACTCTACTTTGAGTATTATTTGGAATAAATTGTTTGGCCAGTTCTCATCTACGTTAGAAATTTCATATGCATTTTTGTCAGAAAATCCTGGAGTCTTACCCAAACTGACTTTAATGTTTTGTCAATATAAAAAGAACATCATTAACTGCAATTGCTCTCTTTTATTGCAGAAATATATAAAATATAGGTCTTGTACATGTAAATTTCTTCTTTATTGTCTGGTTATTTTGTTTTTCTCCATATGGGTGGCAGGTACCAATTATTGATTTTTAAAATTAGCAACAAGCATTTTAACATACACTTAAAGTAGTATTTTATGCGGGAGAGACAGAGAAAGAGAGATGGGGTGAAAATTACTGCAGCTGATTGTAACAGAAATAGCTGGAAGGGGCTTCTTTTTTCCTATTAGCACAGATTTCAGTTATATTACGCTGTCATTACCTCAGCATAAATTAACTATTATTCAAAACATTTCACACACAGCAGTTTATTGAAACAGATATTACTCAGTCTAAGTATCTAGTCATTCACTTAGAGAGATGCAAAGCTGAGCTTTCTAAATGTTTTAAACATATTGATAATGTGCCTCTTTAATGCCATTTTGAAGCCTGTGTACAGTATATCTATATTATTGTTTTCAATTTATGTCAAGAACAAAGTGAAGTTTTGAAGAATGCGTTCTGGGAAATAATCCAAACAGAATTATTACTTTATAAGCTAAACCCTGAAAATAACTGAGAACATTTATTTTAAATGTAACAGTATAACCTGTTTCCAAAACTGAAATTCTAACACACACTGGAGCTTCCTGAATACTATAAGCGAGACCTTTCAGTACGTCTGTTTTACCTACTTCCCCATCAGTCCCTTTTCAGCTTTCAGTTTTTTAAGGTTTGCCTGTTTTCTGAGGTAGTTCTTGCGTCCTGCAGTGGATAAATTGAAGGCTGGCAGATGGCTGGAGCCTCCTCATAACCACAATTTGTAGAAAAGAGAATGTGCTTTGCAAACCTCGGATCACTTTCTTAGGGTGGCAACAAGCCAGAGGATTTGTGATAGAAAGATGAAGCCGAGAGCAAAGAGATAAGCCAGCATTTACTTTTTGTTCAGATAAAAAAGAAAACCGCTAATGTTACATTACAACGTTCTTAACTTAATGCATTTTATTTCATTAACAAGGAAAGATTTTACTCATAGTTTTTCTGGGGTTGTTTTGACAAAGCAGAAGTAGAACATGAAGTCACAGTTTTAATTTTGTATATTTTTATATTTATAAAACAAGAACAAAATACGCATAGTAGATACTTCGGTTTACTGAGGCTATTCTGCATTCCAAGCAGTAAAAAATTTCTTCAGTGATCATATTTTATTTCAATAATAAACCAGAAGAAAAAAAGTCACAGCTAAAATGTAATCTTTAATGATTAAGTACCCTTTCCTCTTTTATTACTGCGAGCTTTCAGAAGGCCTGTTCTGTTGTTTGCTTTCCTGTTTTCCTCATTTTCCTTTGTGTTTTCCTACAGGGGATGTTCTTAATTGTAAAATAAGTAGAAATAAATATGATGTGTATGTTCTGTTTAATAGCTTTCTGAAACGAGTAAGTTATACTTCTGGCAGTGAAGATTACTCATTAGTTTAGCTATTAATAACGTTTATTTTCCACGACAATGATATTCTCTAGACTTGATCCTACACCTTCATTTATTTACTTCTACATCAAAAGATGTCAGTGTCCCAGTAGTTCAAAAGACTACCTGCTTATGATCATCTGAATTCTTGTCAACAGCTGGCCAAATTGCCATGGGGTATGAACAGTCGCTAACAGACCCTTTTTCCCTCATGTTTTGGTTGAACTTCATCATGAGCACGGTGTGTTACCCTATATGCTGTTTTACCAGTAAAATCTGAGAGAGTTCAGAGAAGAGCATCCTAGTGATAAGAGGACAGAGAAGACTGATTTATGAACAAGATTTCAAGAGCTTGACGGCAAATGATGGAGTGAAAGGGGACACGTAGCAGAAAGACAGGAATATGGAGAGTTGCTCATGCCAACTGTGATAGGGATATTACTTGGTGCCAGATTAACTAGAAGTTACAGGATCAAATTCAGACAGGGAAGTTCAGGCTTAGTGGCAGAAGAAGTTTCCTAAGGTCTATAGGCTGTAACTTGACTATACAAATCTCACAAGAGAAATTGTAGAAGCCTCATTAAATGGGTCATTTCAAACTAGAATGGACAAACACTGTAAAAATGACTTGTTAGGAAGAATGTACACTATGGGCAGATAGAAAAATTGGGACTTTTTCATCTGTATCTTTTACTCTGCTATGTTCTGTTATGGTGATAGCCGTGAGCATAACATGAACCCAACTACTTTGTCAGTAACTGCATTAATCTGTGCCTCTTATGATTACATTAACTTCCATCGTAACGCATTGCATCTTTTTTGGTTTAATTCAGGATTATCTTTATAAGTTTTTAATTTTGACAAATGAGTCGTTACTGTAGAAATCAATTTTTAAAATTGCTACATTATGGGTGGAAATTTTTCAAGACAGTTTAGCTCTTTGGAGTTCTTCATTGTTTAAATCTCTCTGTCAGAGGGGTTGGTCCTTTGCTGACTTACACAGATTAAAGTCAACAGGTTGAAAAAATGTGGCCAGTAGATATCCTGAGCACCTACCATGTATAGATTGCTATCCAGAATCATAGTTTACTGCATTTCCTCCAACCAAACCCAGCTGCATGTTATTTACACCAATATTACATTCCCTATTTTATTTCTTATATTGCCAATTTTGTCCAAATGTTACACAAAATACAAAATGTATAAACTTGTAGTAGTTTTACAGAATGCAATGCAAACATAAGAGCATTTCCTAAGATAGAAAGAGGACAGTATTGAAGAGGGAAATATAATTGAAGTGGAAGAAGAGTAAGGAAATAACTTGAAACATTTTTCTTAAAAAAGGGATCAATTCAGTTGACAGACAGAAAAATAATGAAAGAGGTGGGGCAATTTAAGAATTTTTGTTCTTTACAAAATCATTCCCTCCCAAAATAAACTTGTCATGCAGAAACTTTACATAAATTTACTGTTGATTTTAAAAAGTTTAACTGCAAATTTTTAAAGCTCACAATTTAGCTTTTAAAATAAAAAGCGTAGTTAAAACCAGCTGCAAGCATGCACTGTTAAAGCTCTTAGTCACAAAGAAAAAAAATTAATTAGAAAAGAGTGGATGAAGTTTCAAAGTTTCAATGAAGCCTCCTGCTGATTTGCTGTTGCATTTTTATGGATAGGATGCCTATGCTTAAAGGCCTCTGTGCTCCTAAAAATGACAATTAAAAACATATATGGTGTCTTAAACAAAACCAAAGGCAAGGAGAGCTAATAAATAGTATTAAACCTGATGTGGTCCCCAACAAATTCTCCCTTCTAACGGCATGGAGTAAAATTTCGCTCTGTGTAAGAGGCAGTGCACTATTCAGATGACATCAGCCTCCCTGAAAACCACGGGGAATAGCCCAATGCTACTTCCTTGGCTCCACTCCCAATTACTCTCCAAAGCACTTAACAAGTCTAGGGTACTTGTATTTTATTCTCATGCCGCTTAGTGTTTCCCTTCGTTCCGGTAGCTGTGCGGGTACCAGCAAAGCCAGGCTTTTTCTGCTTCTGTGGCCTTTCCTGGCTAGCAGAAGTCATGAGCCATTTGGTCACCCAGCTTGAAAGTTGTGGGTCCTTCAGAAATATTCATTCCCCCAGTTTCCTCAAAAATACCACTGCTTTTTTTGCCTGATGCATTGGCCTGTTGAGGGGTGTGAGTGGAGGTCAGATTGACCAGTTCTGCTTTCCAGACCTGGCTATGGAATAAGGACAGAGATGCTCAGTTTTGCTGTTTTGTCCAGACTAGAGATAGCACCGTGCCTCTTTCCCCAGGAGATCTTCATGAACAGTAGCAGTTTCCTCTTTCTTCTGCCTCAGTGGAGAGGAAAAGTAACAAGAGATTTTTCACAAGTACCTTCTCTGTTTTGAAGCATTTCTACTCGTGGACAATATCTGGAGTTTTATTACTGTAGGAATATGCAGGTATAATAATAACACTGTCTTCATTGCCACAGAATAACTAGCTTCTGCTTTGAGCTCAGCATTCTCATCATAAATGGTGCTGCATCAGTGATGTGCGAGCTGTTTGAATTTTTTTAAATATTCCTTTTAAATAATAGGAAAGCCAAAAGCACCTTCAATTTTTGCCCAGAATAAACCCCTGCATGAGCTGCACTGTTGAACTGAACAGGTCAAGGTGAGAAGCTTCTCTTCATGTCTGAAGAAAAGAAATAAAAATGAGAGATGAAGGAGGGGAAATGGAATTGCATGGGAAGATGGGCATTTACACAACTCCTGTCTTCTTGAGAGAGGAGAAAGAGGCCATGGTACAGTGGGAGCATGAGGAGCCAGGTGAACAACAAAGAGGCCAAGAGGACAAAAAGGACATTTAGAGCTCCTGATGCAGAGGAGGAGGAAGGGAAAGGGTTAGGAAGGCAGTCCTTGGGAACCTTATAGAAACAGTGAAGGAATTACCATAGGAACAGAGAGCTCTTGGTATGGTTGTTAATGCAAAGAAATGACGTTTGCAGCCTTCCCAGAGTTTTATGGGATTTTTTTTTTAGTCTTGACCTTTGGGACTTCTTTTTTTGTTAGTGAATTCATTGAGATATTGTATAATATAATCTAGTTAGGCATTGCTAAACAAAATAAACTTTATTTTAAATACTTTTGACTTGTAAAATTTAGCAGGTTTCTAAATGCAGTTGATGGTGTTTTGAAAAATACTGCTGTCAATTTTTAACTTAGCACAACTGGAACTTCAGGCTTTCTGGCTGTTACTCACTGCTTTTCACATGTGGAAACAATTGTAACATCCCAGACAGCAGCAGTGTTTTTTTAAAATGCCTGTAAATTTTAGTGACTGCCAACTAAGGGATGCTAATGACAGTTTTCATATAATTTTTTTATTCCTTCACTTCCTCTTTTGTAGACTTTGAAAATCTGTAGTGGTTCCAGTCAGAAGAGAAGCTACATTTAAAAATTCAGAGGATTTTTTATTTCTCACTCAAGGACATGTAACAAATTTATCTCCACTTTAGAAAAGCCTTGAAGTAACTTTTCATTATTGGAGATAATGTTCTTGGAATGCTAGGAGCCTTTTCAGAAAAGAATGTTTGTGTCATAAGTTTGCTCTGTTTCAAACAAAAAAAAAAATCCATCCCAAAGATCTAAAAACATAAATTAAGATTTCATCATCCTGGCTTGGATTTCATATGCAAAAGAGAAAAATAAATTAGTTAAAGGATGACATAAGGGAGAGGAGAGAAAAGGAAGCGCTTAGCTTAAAAGCAAGATATCCTGAGTAGGAGTGTCAAGAAGTGAGAGGTATGACAAACCTAAGACTGTAATGCTAGATTTAAAAAAAAAAATTAAAAAAAATTGAAAGATGCAGGCAAAGACAGCTTAAAGAGGAGTTTTGGTAATAACAAGAACTTGAATTTCTTGGAACTTGACACTGGCGACACAAACTCAAGAAGAAAGGAACAGTTTGGTCAGAATAGAAGATGATGGTCTGAGCAAGATCTTGCTAAGACCTAAGGGTGAGGATTCTCTCTTAGTAACAGGATTTATACCACAGGAGGCACATTGAGGCAAGGGAACTGGTTTGGTTTGGTTTGGTTTGGTTTGGTTTGGTTTGCAAATACTTGCTAGCACACATCTGCAATTCTGCATGTTGTGACGCTCTAATTACCATCATCCAAAGGAGTAATACAAGGTAGTAGTATCAACAGGGAAATTCTATGATGCAGATGTACATTTTAGTAATTTGCATTGCGGTATGAAGATGTCAAAGAGAAGCTTGTTCCATAGACCTAAACACTAGATGGGAAAGATCATCTGGATTGGCTTCTCACCCAACAAATCACATAGAGCTTTTGTCCATGTAAGCGTAAGTGTTGGTGTCTGAATAATGAAAAGAGGATATGGAAGTGTTTCCTTATATAGGTAGAGTTTATGTGATGAGAAATAATTTCAGTCAGTCACCTTAAATAATTATCATCCAAAATCAACAACGAAAATTCTTGTTTTAAAAGAAATGAGGGAATGAAGATAAATTGCTTGTCAGATTGAAAGGAATCCTTGTTTCTGAGGTTCTCCATTGCATAACAATAGGAAAATTATTTCAGAGCATTTATCAGTCATCTAAAAATAAAAAATCCTGATTGCCCAGGTTTCAAAACACTAACTATTTATGGCATGAAGTTACATATTTAATGAATTATTGTATCATGCTATTACATCTCTCACAAAAGTAACTTAGCAGTAAAATCTTTTCTAATGTGTTACTACTTAATGATCAAAGAAAGCAACATTTTCTTTTATAAACTTCATACAGATTTGGGAGAATGATGACAGAGCAATGGTTTCATTTGGCATGACATCAATGAACACACAAGAGTTTCAGTAAATGTTACCAATCTGTATGGGACAGGAATTATTACAAACATGAACATAAGAAATACAGTAGTTCAACTGAAGAAAATAATGGCATGAAATGAAAATAATAAAATGTTCTTTATATGAGAGCTGACATCATTGCTCTTTTCAGCTTCCTGAGGATGGGAGGTGGAGAGGGAGGTGCTGAGCTCTTCTCCCTGGTATCCACTGGCAGGACGTGTGGGAATCGTTCAAAGCTGCACCAGGGGAGGTTCAGACTGGACATTAGGAAGCCTTTCTTCACCGAGAAGGTGGTCAAACACTGAAACACGCTTCCTAGAGAGGTGGTCGATGCCCCAAACCTGTCAGTGCTTAAGAGGCATTTGGACAATGCCCTTAACAGCATGCTTTAAGTCTTGGTCAGCCCTGAATTGGTCAGGAAGTTGGATTAGATGATCATTCTAAGTCCGTTCCAATTGAAATAGTCTGTTCTGTTCTGTTCTATTCTATTCCATACAAAAGAGAAAAAAAATAGTTTTGAATGTAATTGTAAACAAAACTACAAATAAATATATGACTCTCTTAAGTTCCAGCCTATGTTTAGAGTTTTGCACAGCATTGACGCTACAAGCAAAGGGATGCTCCCTGTCTGCCTTGTATACAGGCAAACAGCAGGAAAGAAAAGGCAGCAAAATTGCCATGGGCTGGGAGCAAAACCTGCAGTTTTAAAAATTATCACAACTATAAAAAGTGATGAACTGAGCAGCGTGGCCGCAGGAGCCCCTATAACAACATAGTCCTTGTCAGAGGAATTGGGAGTTAAAGCTATTTGCTTTAGAGCATAATAGAGTTTGCTGTAGTTTTTAGTGTAATTTAATGAGGGAATTTCATTATATCAGTGGTAAACTCTTTGTTCCGGGCAAGAGTTGGAGGGATAGAAGAAAGAGGAAAACTGTAGAAAACTGGGTGGATTTTTTATTTTTTTTTCCTTCTGGTATAGTTAGGAAGGTGGGGGGAGCATTTGACTCCCTGACATCAGCCTTTTTCAGTGTAAGGAAGTTTTCTCTGATTTTCAGGGAGATGGGCTGCTAGAGGGGAAAAGGAAGTATTTGGGCTTGGGCACATGGGAACCTCGCACATGAGAGTATACCTGAAAGGGTAAGGGACACTCTCAGTTAGACCTCCCCAGCTGCAGGATACCCATCTTTATGGTATTTTTGCTTTACCTTCTCTGTTTCTGTTTGTGAGATGTCTTAAATTCATTTCCCATTTGCATTGTATTAATCAAATGCTTGCTTAAGCTGGCAGAGAGTTTAAAATATTTTTGTGTCCTGAGGGGCACATTGGATTACCAGGGGCAAGAATGGGAGAACTATAAAGGTGAAAGAGGGAAGAACTGGGTATCACAATTAGTAGCTTAATGAGGTAAATGTGAAACCTAAAAGGCACCGCTCCATGAGACAAGTAAGGTCACCGATGTGACTCATGCCTGTAAAGAGAAGGGGAGCTCTTACCTTTCGCATTCTCATTCCTCTCCTTTCACAGGGGAATGAGGAAGACGTTTGGGGTGGACTGACTCTGGGAGGAGGCTGAAGGTCAGCTCTAAGCCATTGGTCTTCTGCTGGGGGGCCATTTAACTGCGTGTTGGATCCAATGAGATGCCTCCTGTGAGGGGAAGGAGCTTAAGGTTGCCCCTTCTCCATTGTTAAATTAATAAACTACTGACCTGTGGAGAAAATCCATTTCTGTGCCCATCTTTCAGTCCCTTGAGTATCCTGATTAAATAACCAACTGTATTGAAGCCTCCGGACTAGTTGAGTCATTGCTCGTCTTTAAACTACAGCACTTCTTTCCTCCAAACATACAATAATAAACTGGAAATCAATACTCTTAACCTAGCTTATCAAAAGTCCTGAAGATAGAGATGCTGTTTAACAGCTGTAGATGCAAATGAAAAAGCAGTATCTCGCACCACTCGTACAAAACAAAAACATTTTCAAGCTGCTTATGCTCCCCACCAAAGGGCTGTCAATCACGTTTGCTCTGGAGAAGACGGTGCTTGGGGGCTGTTGAGTGTGCTGGCTGCATGGGCGGGAGAGCACATAAAGGATTCCTTTCTTCACTTGGATGCAAAAATGAAATAAACTTTCAGGAAAGGCAGAGATGGATGACTGTTGCTGTGGTGCATATTTCTCAAATGCCTATGGATTTTGGCTCTTCATTGGGCTCACTCCCTGTGCACAGGGGGAAGTGGATTGTGGAAAAACCTGGATGTGGTACACAAGAGGGACAAAACACACCAGGATTATGGGAGTTAGTAATAAAAAGACTGAATATGTAAAAAAAGTAATAAAACCAGAAAAACTTAGATAATACATGTTTTCAAAATTTTAACTGATTATGGTAGTAATCAGTGAAGATTAATAAAACAAGGCTACTTCACATAGGAATAAAAGCAGTGTATTACTATCTGCAGTGCAGTCTGGTTTTAGGAATTTCTTTCTTCCCTTCATGATTCAAAATAAAAGTGCTCACACTTTTATATTTCTTGTGTTATGTAGTCACCAGGCATCTCTCTCAGCGAAGAGGAGTTTGCAAATGAGGTGGAACATTAATATATTCCTTGGTGATTTTGCCTGCATTTCTGAAGAACTTTTTGTTGTGGTTTAACCCCAGTTAGCAACCAAGCACCATGCAGCCTCTCGCTCACCCTTCCCCCCTTGGTGGGATGAGGGAGAGAATCTGAAGAGCAAAAGTAAGAAAACTCATGGGTTAAGAGAAGAACAGTTTAATAATTGAAATAAAATAAAATAATAATAGTAATAACAAATTGTAATGAAAAGGAAAACAACAAGAAAGAGAGAGGAACAAAACCCAGGAAAAACAAGTGATGCAACTGCTCACCACCTGCTGACAGATGCCCAGCCCATCCCCAAGCAGTGATCACTGCCCCCCCAGCCAACTGACCCCAGTTTCTATGCTGAGCATGACATCATATGGTCTGGAATAGCCCTTTGGCCAGTCGGGGTCAGCTGTCCTGGCTGTGCCCCCTCCCACCTTCCTGTGCACCTGGCAGAGCAGGGGAAGCTGAAAAAGTCCTTGACTGGTGTAAGCACTGCTTAGCAACAACTAAAACATCAGGGTGTTATCAACATTATTCTCATACTAAATCCAAATCACAGCACTTACACCAGCTACTAGGAAAAAAATTAACTCTATCCCAGCCAAAACCAACACACGTTTTTAGAGAAGTATGTTAAAAAATAAACTGCTTCATGACTTATCATTTTTGCAAATGTATGACAAAGAGCAAAAAACCCCCTTCACTTTTGTGGTATTTTGGATGAGTCAATTCTAGCATTTTCATTTAGATTAGGACTTTGCTTCTGAAATGAATCCACTGATCATCCCTAGTTGCCATGCTTTCATTCACACTGCAGAGTAGTTGTGAAGTGTGTGAATTGGCATCTGAGCCACAGCAGCAGCATGGTCCAGGGGTGCAGGTAGCAGAGCACAGCTGATGGAGGTCTGCAGCCCATGCTGGAGCCAGCCTGGGGGAAAACCCTGCAGTGGGCATGGTTTCAGCATGGGTTCCACAAGACCAACTCTTCAGCTCTGCAGCTCTGCTCCTATTGGGTTACAATGCTTGCTGTTGGAGACACTGCCTTTGACCACTAAAATAGTTCTTATACCCGAAGAAACAGATTGCTTGAATTCTTTAATGACAGATTTGTGTTTCTGTCAACCAGAACTGAGAAATAAAAAACAAATACTTTGGTAGGCTGCATAATGAGCAAAGCAGATGTATTGAACCCTTCATTCCACGAGAAGCTGACACTAAGGACTGATCTGCCAAGTTTCAGGGGAGCATCCCAGTATCCTTGTGAATATACAGTGTGCCTTTAAGCATTAAAATTGGAACCAAATGATTTATTTCCTTTGAGCAAGATATATTTAGGATATCACATTGTAACTAAGGTTAGTATCATTCATAAGATTGTATGATTATATGTGTTGATTTCTTGGCAAAAAATGTATGTAAACATATAGTATGAATCCCTATATATCATTGTTAGATGGACAATATTAAGTGCTATGAAGTTGTGTTTTGCTTGATTGCATAAATCAGGATGTGTGAGATCAACTCATTTTAACCTTTGAGTTGCCAGCAAGTTTGCAGATATTTTTTCTTTCCTTGTTCTGACCTATGATTATCAAATAATAGGCTAAGACCCATTTTATCTTTCTGCAATACATGGTCATATCCTAACAGATACTCCCTGAAGTGTCTGGAGTACAAATCTCATTTTATGTGTATTAAAACCAGTAGGGAATCTCAAATCTGCTCACTAAATAGCTCTTCTGCAACACCTGATTAAGAAAGTGAAAACTGATATAATTGCCATTTTGCTGTTCCAAAAGCGTTAAATCTGGCAGCCGCTGAATTCCTGGCTTATATTGTTTCTTAGACGAAGGGCGTTTGAAGGTGAAATGAGAATAAACTTTATTTTATTAACATTTGTATTAAGTTGACTAGAACGTGTGTCTCAAGGAGTGGTGTAGCACTTTGCACACAATACTCAAGATCTGATGGGAGAAAAGGAATCAATTTAGAATGAAATGCTTAAGACCATTAAATAAATCTAAAGTTTGATGATTTACAGTTCCAAGAAAAATTGTGGTGTACACTTACCAGTTTTCAGATTAATTTCAGATACAGCCAGAGTTCTCGTGTGAGCAAATCAATGCATGACATTATTATTCACAGATCTGTTCTTTACCTGCTTTTCATTTTGTGTCAAGTGGTTTGATAGGAGGCAGCATTAGGAATACCCTTGGGCCAGTCACTTTATCTCTGTATGCTTATGTTTATCTTCTGTGTAAGCTTTGACAAGTTTTTTCTGTCCTTTTTAAGTGTTGTGAGCTCTAGAGAGGAGTATGGGTTGTAACTGTGCACAGCTGTGGTGGTGTGCGGACTGTAGTCTCAGTGCAGTAGTTGAATATTATGGGTATTTTTAAAGAAACATTGTTTGGTTTCTTTAATGCTTCCAAGAACTGTCAGTTTTACAAATGGTATTTTTGAAAGAAAAGGATAACATTACTGTCCATGGGGTGGGGGAGAGGCTTTGTAAGTGCAAGCCAGCGAAAATATTCAGTATTCTCTGAATATCAAGGTCTTGATTCTGCATTACTTCTGGTTACAGAAGGACGCGGCATTAACTTAAATGGGCTAAAATTACGGGCGCTTAAAGTATGTAAATGAGTATTTACCAGGACATCTTCAGCTGTAAAATAACAGTTGCTTTTGACGGTTGTGTTTTAAGTGTCCATTCCCCATCATCTGAAAAATTCATGCTGGTTTATTATCGTATTCTGCTTCTCATTCCCTTCCCCTGTTACTGGGAGGCAAAGCCAGCAAAGGTTCCGTGTGCAGAATTTACAGCCAAACAATCACAATTTGCCAAGACTGGACAACATGAAAGTAAATGTGTAAATTAGAACTGGGCTGCACTGAAAAAAAATTTAATAATTCATTTCAGTGTGCCTGCGAGAGGACAGAAGTATCATTTAAGGGATCACTATAAACGGTGGGAGATGAAGAGCTGGGTTTTGTTCAGTATTGCTGCCAAATACAATTCACACTCTTATTTCAACACAGAATTCTTTCAAAAATTAAAATTAGATTAACCTTGATAATTATTTGAAAGAAAGAAAAATGGAAATTACTTTTCTCAAAATACTATCGACAGATCTGCATAGAAGCATAGATCATGCAGTCCCTGATATTGTTGATATCAGTCTTTGTCATTTTGAAAATGAAATTCACAAACAAGTATAATTTCCTTTCCTTCTCCCCGCCAACCAAATATGTTATACAGTACCGAATGTAGTAGAAACTACTACCTTTGATTTGACTTGAAGTGAATTTTGTATTGCTGTATAAAAAGTGTCTGCATGAGTGAAGGTATCTACACACTGTGTAAAGAAATACTGGTTATATGCTACACATGGATAGCTGTTGCATAGACATGTACACACGTACACACATACACCTACACAAAGGCATTGGTTTTGTATAAAATGACACTATGATTTAAAAATAATTCATCATGAAATTAGGCTAATAAAACCCGAGATGCTCACCAGTTCCCGAGAATCATGCTGTGCCTCAGAGACTAAAGTCTGCTCTGAATTAGTCAACAAGCAAGAAATCACCTGTACCGGGATAATTACAGCATCAAATGCGCTAGTGCTACAATCCATTGAAAGTCCTTCAGCCGCTTGACTGGACTTTGCATTAAGTTTCTTTTTCGGCTAATGTTTGTTTGTGGTATTCCATTATATACCTGTCAATCTAGGGCATCAAGAGTGGTGGACATTAGTGACCTGTTAGGAAATCTCTCTCTAACATCTGTTCTTGCATCTATGCTGTGAAGCGAAGGAAAACACAGATTGGCCTCTTGGAATTACAAAATATGTAGATTAAAAGGATTCTTTTGTATCATGAAGTATTTATGGTGCTTCTCACCATTTTACGTCAGAAAGAAATAACATAATTTACCAAGATAGTCATGGTTTTGGTGTTTTGTCATGTTTCTTGTGTGGTAGCCAATGAAAAATTCATGAAGCTCGCAAGAAAAATATTAAGGGTCAGTAGTGCAGGGTACAGTATATATATAGGTACATAATGCACAGTGCATTTCAAAATCTGCCAGTTTGGTTTTCTATGAATGCTTTATTCTTGATTTTACAAGGTCAAATAAAATAGTACCTGTCTATTTGAAAAATAAGGAGTGGTCTTTAACAGTGTTGCTTTTATAAGCAGCAATCTTTTGCCAGAGTTTTTGAGAATATGTCTTAAATGTATTTTTGTTTGAATGAACTGTTTGACTAGCGGAAGCATCTCGGTATATGGGCTGTATTCTACTACCTATTGAATTACTCCAGATTTATTCTGAAAGTAGATTTAAGTCTTGAAGAATGCACTGAAACTGCTAAGTTTTCATTTCAAACTGGTGAAGCCTGAAAGCCCATGAAAAAATGCACTAAAGTTAAGCATGAAATAAATACTCAGTGAATGTATGCAGCTTGGAAAGATTTTTACATTAGTCTGAATGTGCCTGGCAAGACTTGTTTCTGGCATTTTTTTGGCTTAACCTACTAAATATTGTTGTTGAAATAGTAATTATTTTCATTTTATTATATTTTATCCATGAATTTTGTTTCTCAGTTTGCTTTTCTTTCCCCCCATTTAAGATTCCAGAGGCTTATTTTATTAGAGATCCTCATACTTTCCTCCTTACAAAGGACTTTATTAAGGTATATATGTTCTTTTTAGTGCAAAAAAAAGCGCTCTCAAGACCTGAACTGCATGTCCTCACAGGTTAACATTTTCACATATAACGCCAGTTACTGGAAATGAGAATGGTTAGTTGGTTAACTGAAGCATGCTTGAAAGGAGAAGCAAAGCTTGTCTACAAAATACTAACACTTGGATGAGTCTGCAGCCTGGGAGGAGAGCACCGGGTGAATTTTCTGGACTTTTTTCATGGCTGACTTGGGATATGCCTGCATTGTCACACAGTGTGTTGACCTCTCTCCTTGATGCATATTGCTCATGACAGTCCCTCTCCCTTGCCCGCAGGCCATGGAGGCGCAGATACAGAACTTTGGACAGACGCCATCGCAGTTGCTCATTGAGCCCCATCCACCTCGGAGCTCTGCCATGCACCTGGTGAGACATAACTGCGGGCTGGGAATGCATTCCCTTTGAACCTGAGGATCCTTTGTAGGTCATAAAGTACCCATTTAAGCAACACTTTTCATGCCCTCCGTTGCCCATGCAGCCGTACTTTCTCCTGGCAGAAACGGCTCCTAGCGCTCTAGCAGAGCAAGGTGGAGGTTTGAATGTCTTTAGCTTCCTATCGTCCTGGCTTTTCCTGTCTAATATTGTATAAAAAGGCCCTATCTTCATAAATATACACTCGATAAATACATATTTACATTCTTATTTCTGCAAGTAGTGGGAATGACTGCAGGCCTTTCTTAGAGTGAGCATGTTGTTTTGTTTTGTTTTGTTTTGTTTTAAAGGATACGTTGTTCAGGGCTGATTTATGAACAATGCCTGCTTGACAAAAATAAACTGTTGAATAGAGTTCAAATTGTACTGGAATCCTCCCGCCTCTTCCCCCGGGAGAATACAATGTGTATTTCAAATTTCAATTTGAACTTCGAAATTCATTCCCAGCACATTCTTCTGTATGCTTCTTGCGGAGAATTGTATGAAATAGCCAGGCTGAACGAGACAGAGCTCTGTTCTCCTCAGTGCCTTTGACTAAATGCTTAGAGCTAGATATTTGCCTTTAAGTTTTGTAAATTGACAGTAATACGTGCAGTAGTGTCAATCATTTTATCTACCAACAAGGAAATCACTATCTAGTTGTACACTGCGAGAGTGGGAATCGATCTGGAAGTGTTAGCTGTGTTTTTTTAAGTAATGTGTAGATGCCAAATGTACATGATATTTATTTTATATTCTTAAGATATGGATAATGTATTTTTAATAATGATTTAAAGTGAAAGGATTATTTGAACTTCCAGAAATGATTCTATTTGTTATAACAGTGGTTGAAAAAAAATAACATTAAACCCAGTCCTTAATAAGAGTATTATTGTCCATGTACAGAAAACCTGTGTCACTTGTAGAATCACCAAACAGGTTTATAATTACTTACAGACTCCCAATAAGTATATCCTTTACATAGAATTAAATTGTCTATGTTTGGAAGTGCTGTATTTCATATAAAATATTCGTTAAGAAAAATATCTGTCAGTTTTTGAGTCCCTCTTAAAATTTCTTTTTTCAACTGTTTTCGTTTATAGCATTTATATTTATAACATGTTAATTGATTAACTCTTTTATTTGACTCGTATTTCTATTGTATGAATATTAACTGCTGTATAATTTTACATTTTACTGTATATTAATGAATGCTAATGGTCATTTTGTGCCCTGTAACAATAACCCATACCATACCTATTCTCTGCTTGCCCTCGTGTAATGATCCAATAATAGCTTGTGATCTTGCTCTCCTCCATCACTAGTGTAGACACGCAGGTAGCGTTGTTTTCCCTGTATGTGCACATGCTTGCCTGCTCTTTTTTAACCTCGTTTTCCCTCAGACCTCCTCACTAATTGTGTTATCCCTTCTGTTTTCTTCTGCTCTCTTCTCCTTTCTACTCAACAGTGTTTCCTTCCACAGAGCCCCCTCATGTTTAAAGATCAGATGCAGCAGGATGTCATCATGGTGCTGAAGTTCCCATCAAATTCCCCTGTCACACACGTGGCAGCCAACACGCTGCCCCACCTGACCATTCCTGCCGTGGTGACTGTCACCTGCAGCAGGCTGTTTGCAGTCAATCGGTGGCACAACACAGTCGGTAGGTTCTCACGGGCACATTTCATTCAAATTTGAAGACCTTAACTGTGCAGCTTTAATTTCGAGTGTAATTTAGCTAGATGTGGGTTAATCTCACTTACCTGCTTGTGCACAAAAATGTACTGTTTTTTCTGGCTTGTGTCAAATAATCAGAGCTTGTGTTTTCTCTGGTGTCATTCCTAGAAACACTCTCCCTAACAGCAGCACATCACCATGGCAGCCAATCGATTTGTGGTTACATCAGGATCAGCCTTTGATATAATGCTTTTCAGGAGAGTGCTGCTGTTCTTGACACAGCCAATATTAATATGTCCCAGGTCTCAGGAATACAAACTGGCATGCTAGATAGCGTACATCACTGTCTGCTGCTTGAGAGAGATTTCAGGTCTGTCCAGGAGCTTGTCATAAGCCTTCCCCTGGGTCACCATTAGATAATGCGGGACCTTAAGCAAGCCTAAGCAGCTGGACACTGAACTATTCCAAAGTTTACTTATTCCCTCCCAAAAGCCCATTCAATGAGGTCATCCCAAATTTCCCTTCCACCCCCCCTGTTCACCTCTCCCTATTGCTGCTAGAAGTGTCCTGTCTCCTCACCTGGACGTGGACATTCTGAGTTTGTCCCAAGGATTGCTAAATAGGTGGTGAGGCCATGAGCTAGTGCCCTGCTTGGGAATGGACAGGTTTCATATTCAAAGGTAGCTTCCTGCTGTGATAGCTCTTACCTTACAGCATCAGGAAACTTTTGAAGGTTTCTCACCACCTGGGAAAACCAAGAAGGTACCTGGTGTTTGAGAGTGTGACTCAGTAGCTGACTCAGGAACTTTGTAGGGACCAGGCAAAAACCAAAAAATCCTCCCCTTTTTGCAACACAGGCGAACACGCTGGACAAAATAGGTCCTTCTGCAGAGGGATTTGTGAGATTTAGCCTAGATGTCTACCTCTCCAATAGACTTAAATGTAAACATGTCCTCAGTAAATAATCCAAGTCAGGTGAAATTGTTCCCACCTCTTATGCACAAGGCTGTCCAAAGACCGATGTTAGAAGCAATAATTAGAGGAATGAATGGGAATTCCCTTATAGGAATGCATTAGAGGAACTATCAGAGCAAGTAAGTTAATAGCACTCTGAGTTCTTGAATAGTAATATAAGGTTTAGTATGACTTTTATTCTGAACATTTGAATAATGTTAGCATGAATATAAAAATTTCACATAGATTCAGAATGTTCCTGTTCTCTCAAACAAACAGGATAGGTCCATCTACAGAAATGTACACACAGAGCACCTTTACTGTTGCGGGATGTATGTGGAGCTTAATCATTAAGAGTTTATACACAGTGAAAGGCATTTGCATAGCAATCTCACAGTAGAATCAAATGAATCTAAGTTAATACCAGTAAAGATCTGTCCCAAACTGGTTTGATTTTGAAAGACGAGAGAGAAAGGAAGGAAGGAGAAGTTCTCAGAGCAGTGGTTTTCAGAAGCTGACAGGGCCAGCTGTAGACTGTGTTTTCCTTTACCTCCTCCAGTTGTCTGTTGCACTGGTAGAAAATAATTATTACAGTCATTAGTGAAGAGTTCCTGATCTGTAATACAAAGCAGAAACACTTGAAACTGGTAAAAGCTGTGCCCATGGGAATTCTTGTTCAGCCTAGTCAGGAAACTATGCACTTTTCTAACCTGGATTAGGATTTATCTATTCAAATGCCCTCTCAGTGCAATTCCTTTTAACTGGGGATTGAGACAGACATCATAAAAAATACAGCGCTTCACCATGTCTTCAAGCCTGCATCATTATCTTTGATCTTCTGAAAGCAGTGGAGTTTGAAATATGAAGTAAGCCACACAAGGCCCACAGACATAACGATCTCAGTCATTAGTTTGCACTCGGGAGTTTATTCTCCAGAACTCCGCAACTTTTATGGAGGATATTCTTGTGCAATATGGCAGTTTTCACACAAAAATTGCATTTTCAGTAGTGGCCATTGTGATTTATAGGACAGGGAAGTTGCTCAGGAGAGTCAAAGCAATGCTATCCTTGCGTGAGCGCAAATAACACTAAATATGGAGCCACTGATAAACAGCTTAGTGACTGCTCAAGACAGAAGTAATAAGAATAATCTTGGCAAATTTACTGTAGACCACATTTTCCCTGCTAAAAACTCTAGATAAATCCATGAAAAGGTCCAAGTTTCTGTCACTTACAGGTTTCCCTATATAAGAAACTCATAACAATGTTTAATCCAATTATTTTTCTTTTCTGTGCTATTATTAGATCTCACCCAGGCCTCAAATGTAAAAAATTCTCTGTTATACTATTTTAAATGAGTTATTTAATGAATGTTTGCGGCTGCAGAAATTGTGATAAAATTAGCAGTCACACATTTATAGTTACTATTACATAACTGAAGAATTAACAATGCATATTTCTGTAGCACAAAGGAAGGAATCTTAAAAGATTTATAGAACAAGTAATAGTAAGAAGTTACTTTTTTATATATTATAATCCTATAATGCAGTTTTAAACCTAGAAAAAAAATATATAAAAATATAGGCAACAAGGTTCCTATGTGCTTTATTCTTCCTTTCATGTTTAGGCCTTCGGGGAGCCCCAGGATATTCTTTGGATCAAGCCCACCACCTTCCAATCGAAATGGATCCATTGATTGGTATGTCAAGATGAAAACGTAGCGATATATTTGAAAACAGCATTTTCAAGAATTATTGATTAAGCTATATTTGTATATTATGCTTCATTTAACACGGGAGATAGGAAAATATTTATTCTTGTCAGTCCTGGAGAACTAAAAGCATTAGCTATTGATGCTGAATGAATTACAGGAGTGCTATTTGTTATTAACATCACCAGCAATTGGTATTTAAGAAACAACCAATTAAGTCAGTTACATTGTCAGCCCATATCTATAATTCTGTTCTCTTATCAGGTCACATTAGTAAAATAACGTGTGAGGGTTTGGTAGAGTTCACATATTTTCATTTCTTACAGCCAGCACTGTGCATATCAGTGCAGATGCAGATCCATTTCTTTTCATTCAATTTACAGTTAGGATTGTTTGGCATTACGACGTTAATAAAGAAAAGGATGGATTTAAAATTGATTCATGATTTTATTTTTTAAATCCAAAAGCATTCGAGAAAGTGAAGTATTTTGAGAAATAACATCTGCTTAAACCATTAGAGAGATTTCAGGACTTGTATTTCTAATGGTCTTAAGTTCTCGTTAATTGCAACTATTTGCTTAGTGGTTGGTTGGTCGTTTTTTTGCAGTAGGTATGTTTTTGAGACAGAAATTGTGGATAGGGAAGGTTCTTAGAGCATATATTGGCATGTCGGTGAGAAAAAAAATGCATTTTTAAACATCTCCAGATGAAAAGTTTCTCTTCCGTCTGTGTCAATATTAGCGGTTGAAAGATTTATATACAGGTGCCTCAGGAGAGTTAGCTTTCTCATTCTGTATGCTTCATTTGCTCATATAATGACAATGGTTTTCTCTTCAGATTTTCCTCTCAAAAACTAGGGCACAACGATTGTGCCCACCTGTTCTGGAAATTTGAGTAATTTTTTCTTCATTGTCTTTCAATGGATGGACATAGAGGGTCTGGTAATTCACATACGTGTTCTTGGAATGTACACAAACATGGTATTAACTCCTACAAGCAAATCTAAAATCGGGGTGTTTTTTTGGTTGAGTCTTATTTCATGCACTTGTGTGCAATTTAAGTGAAATAGCCAAAAATAGGTAGGGACAAAAGAAATTTCAGAATATTATCTGCATTATGTTGTGTTTCTACGGTAGCAGAAACACATCTCTCAGAGTGAGTCTTATCTCACTTAACTTCGATTATCTGAAGTTAGTTGTCAAGATTCCCTCCATAGCTACTGTAGGAAGAGAAACTGCCCTCTGGAGTTGTCTAGCACTTGGGCAGCTTTTACAGCGTGAGATGATTTGCCACATGAAGCAATTTCTCTCTCTCTAGTGAGTATAGAGGGAGCGTAGATAATTAACTTAGAATACATAAGGAACTTTTGGAAAGTTAATATTAGGTGAGAGGGAGCACACCTGTATTGTATTGCCAGATCCTGTCTCCTGTGCGTCACGGGAAGCAAATAGCAAATTAGCTCCATCTGACAGAGAGGGTGGTGGGTTTCTGCATGAGCCATTCCTTTTCCCTCAGTCTGGGGGAATTTCTAGGTGGCATTGCCTCTTTTAACATTAACCAGTGTGACCTGGCTCCCTGCTTGAGGAGTGGATGAGAAGACAGTGTTAAAAAAAAGCGCATTCAATTTAAATTGCTTCATTGGTTGAATCCTTACGTCTTTGATCTGGTTAAGCTCCTGCAGGTAGGGGGGATGTCAAGGTCACACAACACAAGCTGGGATATTTTCTGTAGGAGAGGTACCAACCAGCAAGAATTGACTTTCTGCAGTATTGTTAGTGTTGACTTGGGATTTTAAATGGACTTCCATCGCTTTCCTGTAGTTTAGTTTGCTTTTGGAGAGTACTTCAGCAGAGCACTTAAAATACTACCTCGTATTATGCAGCGCATTAGGCAGTTTATGAGAAATCTGTACATCTGTAAAACCTTTTGTCTTATTCAAAGGGAAACCAGAAATCTCACAATAATTTTGTATTTCTGACACCCATATAGACAGCTCTAAGTGTTCATATTCAAAATGCTTACTCAACAACAAATTCACAGTTCATTGAAAGTTAAATGTATTCATTTTCTCCTGTAAGTGGATGACAGGAAGGTGTTGGAATGGCTTACTTGTAAAATGTGTTTTGCATTTCGTTACAGCCAATAACTCTGGTGTGAACAAACGGCAGATCACAGACCTTGTGGATCAGAGCATCCAGATCAATGCACATTGCTTCGTGGTCACAGCAGATAATCGCTACATTCTTATCTGTGGTTTCTGGGACAAGAGCTTTCGAGTTTATTCTACGGAAACAGGTGACCCTAAATACAACCACCTGATTCTCACAATGTGGACAGTTGTCTTAGTACTGCCATAGCTAATGCCTGCGCTTACCCCTTAAGGGCAGTTGATAAAATCCTTCATTATTGTTTGAGCAGAACAGCTTTAAGATGCCTTTTTTATTTTTTTTTGGAAGATAAAGGATGTAAAAGGAAATGTAAAAGCATACAATTTTGTTAGTGTAACTTTCAAAAACCATAGCTGTATTCAGGGAATCAATCATATCAAAAGGATCAACATTTTTGTTACAATATTTTCATGGCTCTATTGTTTAAATCTCTGTTTATTTCATGTAATAAGGAAGGAGGTTGCACAGCCTGCTACCAGGAACCCATATTTTCTTTCTTTGTCTGATTGCTTAGCCTGATATCATTCAGTATATTGCTCAAAACTGATTACAATAATAGAAAGAAGGAGGTGATGTTCATAGTAAACCTTAGTTTGACATTAACATAGAATAAATACACATTTTTAATATAATAATGTAGCACCATTATGGAAAAGTTCATGTGCTGTCTTATGCATATCATTCATGAAATTCACAAATAGTCTTCTAACACCATTGCTTAAATACTGATGGAGCAGTAACTCCACTTAATATTCAGTGACTGCAGCACTGACTTGATTTTCAGAGATAAGGGTTAGGCTATGGATTGACACGGAGCACAGCCCTCAATAGGAACATAAAAAGAGGAAAAAAAAATTATCTTTGTGATATTTTAGTTTTGTTGTAGCACGTAGTGAACTCTACGGGCCATGAGACAAAAATTACATTTGAATTGAATATTTGTTAATGATTTAGTTAACGATTTCTAAATGCTGCAAGTACTTTAAAAACTGAATTTGTATCACTTTGCACTCCCACCAGGAAAATTAACTCAGATTGTGTTTGGCCACTGGGATGTCGTGACTTGCCTTGCCAGATCCGAGTCCTATATCGGTGGTGACTGCTACATCGTGTCTGGGTCTCGTGATGCTACGTTGCTGCTTTGGTACTGGAGTGGCCGACATCATATTATAGGTGACAATCCAAATAGCAGTAAGTATATCCTGTAAAAAACACCTTCCTGAGAGGTCCTCCGTCAAACCTATTCATTTTTAGCATTCCTTCTGTCAGCTTCAGAACATATTACCAAATCTATCAATTACTTCACTTACAGGTTGAAAGTTGGTATAAGAAGAGCACCGCATGCTAAGCAATTCATTGAGTACTAGCCAAAAAAATGTTTAAACAGTCTGTGCATGGTAACAGATAATAGTATGGGAGTAATTCTTAAATTCATAATTGCCTTTATCACTTAGAGCATCATGTCATCATAAACTAGAACAAGATGGTTATGGCCTTTAAGTGACAGGACATATATCACTATATTTTGACTCTCCTTTCCCCAGAAATATTTTTTGGCATTTTAACATACTCTTTTTGTGCTACAGCATGCTATATCAGCTGCTCGCCTTTTCAAAAAAGGAATGTCTCACATGCCATGGAATTAAATGAGTCTCGTTGAGAAAGGTCTTTCTATAGCAAGCAAACCTTTGGAGAAGCAATGTGACTGAATGAAAATAGAAAAAAGATAAAATGTCAGGAAGAGTTTACATTTCATTTGCGGGGGACTAAATATTAGTGCATTGCAGGTGAAGGGAACATAGTAATAATAATAATAATAATAATAATAATTTATATAGGAGGGTGCTTAAAGTGCACTACTAATTTACAAGGTCCCTCCACCAAAGCCAGAAATGTGACCACAGCTAAAGACAAGAGCAACTTTTATCCATATACTGGAGCTGTTTTGTACAACACTAAATCCATGCACATTTTCCTTTAAAGCAGGTTCTGAATTCTGATGATTATTTTCAGCACAAGGATAATGCATCTTTAGATAAACGTAGAGGAATCCATCACTATCAGTTTTGATCTCTGTTTCAAGTACTGACTGGAGGCAGTTGTAGACCTGTCAGCTACAGACATCGAAGTGAAAGTATTACTTCAGCTGAATGTCTTGTGGAAAAGTGTTTTATTTGTTACAAAATACATAATTTGTTAATTTCACAGCAGCAGGTTTTTATTATGTTTTAATTTTCTTTAATTTGTCTGTGAGTAAAGCAAAGGAGAGAGATATGAAAACCTCACTTTCTTACCTGGCTTTCTTTTGGTTTTATAGTGCAGAGAGAATGGAGGGATAAAAAATATTAAATTATATTCCCATAACATTTTTTTCTAATTTTTATGTATATTCCATGGCATTTTTAGCACTTAATTCTCAGATAGGGAGAAATTCAGTCTGAAAAGGAATTTCATTTCAGGGCACTCTGTTTAGCTTGATGCTGTTTTGCTTATTTGGATATCTGTGTGCTTCACATCAAGTACTTTCTGTGCTGAGAGTCAGAAAAAAGTAAGAGCTTGCTCCTTTCATTGAATTAAAAATGTAAGACTTTTCCTTTACGTCCTTTGATTATGGGGGGCTTGGACAGTCTTGCCATTAGCATCTCCTGACTGGCTGATGCAAACTGCTCTACTACTTTTGCCAATAAATTTATTTAAGTTCTGATACCTTTTTCTCATCTTGAACATATCTGAATGCAAGAAGGTGGTGCTTTTTGGAATCTCAGGTTTAGTATCTCAGCTGCAGAACTTTGGAAGTGTCTGCCTCGGAGAACTTTAGTTTTATGAAAAGAAAGGATATCAGTCAGCTGACAGAAGTCAATGAAAACAAAAACCAATCATATGATTTGCTCTCTACCTCTGTATGGATAAGGCACTGTTTTGCTGAAGAAAAGGCCTTATAGTCAGATTAATGGGAGACCGTGCTGCAGATAGTCATGTCCAGGAAAATGCAATCTCACAGGCACAGATAGCAACACCCAGGGAGACAAAATAGCTAAGTCTGCTGTGCTAGCTTCCATCTATTTTGATCAGGTTTCTTACTATTCATGTTGAAGACTCATGTTGAGGAAGAGTGATGTCATCACTATTATTGCTCTCTCTATTCATTGGATTAAAGTTAACATGGATATGCTAATTATGTACTAGTTCTGTACTATAAGCAGAACTTCATGTGTTGTAAACATTAACAGCTACTTTGACTTTTCATGAACATACGTTAGTACAGATAGATCACATTAGTGATTATATGCCCGAAGGACCTATTTCTACAGCTACTAAATCTCTCTGCTGAAGTACTGAGACATGATAGCTTGTTGTTTGACTGATTCCCTGTATACTAATTTTCAGGAGTGAAACATTCTCAGCAATCCTTATGAACATACATTTGAAGTTTCACATAGTTTAAGCCACCAAAGCAGTAAAGAAATGTTTCCTAATCTATTCTTCTAGACTTACTGGTAGAAGATTAGGATTTACCTTGTAGGAAAAATGAAAGTGAGATGTTCACTGCAGGTCAAATCCAATTAGTTAACATCTTTGGAATGAATTTCCAGAAAGATGCAGGTGATATTTTCAGGGGCAAAAAGAGGGGATTAGTTTTTTGAAAGCTGTCATCTGGAGACACAGATAAGGTATTTTATATCACAGACTGTAAGAAGGTGAAGAATTCAAAGAAAAATGTCAGGTATAGTAATTATCTGGGTTAGATGCTTGACTTTATAATGATCTTTTAAGCTGAAAGACTGTTAATTATCAATTTCAGCTTCAATGCACCCAATTACCAAAAGGAATTTTAGTTGTTTCAGAAAACGTTAAGGCAGGGGAAAAAGCAGGCCCCCAGTCCTAAACACATTATGTAGTTTAACATTTGTATAGAAAAATGTAGATACTATTTCATTAGAAAAACATAGCAATCACAATCATGTATTATGAAATAATCTGGGGCAAAAGATTGTCAGAACAAACTCCTTACCAGTTCTGCTAAAATTCCATATTCCAGAATCCATGAGTTAGATAAAATCTTTACTAAGCGGCACATATGTCAACCACCTAACCTGTTGGACCTATGTAGAGCCTTCTGCTGAAATACCTGTGCGGGCATGTGCTCAGAGGGTGACCTCACCTCTGTCTGTGGGAAATACAGAACCAGCTCTGGTTTAGAGAGGAGAAGGGAGAAAATTTGTGTCTTGGATAAGACACTTGGAAGTGGCTGCTCCAGCTCAGTAGTTGAAAATTTGGCTATGAGAGCATGGTGAGCTTCCTTTTATAACTGTAAAATAGTTTTTCCAATCAATGCATTTATTAAGTTACCACTTTTATTCTACAGTAAGTATCAAAAAGGAGTTTCTGGTTCAGCTTGCACTTGTCACAATGTCTTGACACTTCTCACAATTGCTGTGAGACAGATGAAAATTTACCAGATTTTAAAGACAATCTTTTCCATGGAGTAGCTTTCAAAAGTAGCTTGCAAAACTCCTTCTGGTTAGCATGTGTGTCCAGGAGGTGGGAGACCAAGTCCTTAGCCTCCAGAAACTTGGGGAATTCAAATCTGTATTCCCATATTCACAAACATATGCTGACTATCAGGCTATAAGTTAATGTGGGAGGGGCTCCCTGTGAACCTCCAACTTCGGTGGAAAGCAAATTTCTTTTCTGTACTCCTGTTTATCGATCTTATATGACATGGTGATTGGATAAAAATAGAGATAAATCAAGAAATCAGGAACCAAAACTGCATACCTTCAACAGCAGTGTGTAGGGCAAATTGTCTCCCTACTTGTACTTTCTCTGTTCCAACAAAAATTGGATTCATGGCTATGCAATGGCTCCAACAGCGCTGATAGAAAATGCCCTTTTCCAGCCTAGACTAGAGGCTGGTGCCTGGGGATGCTCCTGGAAAGTGGAAGATGTGGCATGAATTCCTTTAGGATGAAGGGGAGCTGAATGCAGGTTTTGGGGGGGGGGTTATGTACATTTGAGCCTCTTTTATTTCTGTATCCATGCTTAGACAAATACCACCTTTGGGAAAAACACTGAGCTGCATGAATCTTGGTCATCTTGCCAGGGTCAGATACCTACTTTCTAAGCCAAAATTGCCCATCTGAAATAGGTAATCTGAATCTGCACCTTATTAAGTCAATGACCACATTATATAAATCTGCTGCAGTTGAGAGAACAGAGAAAGGAATCTGTTTTCTCTTAGGAAGACACAGCACATGCAAAGGACATAGTTTGCTTATTTTAATTCTTTGAAGTGATCTGGCAAATGTAAATCTTTGCAGTTCTAAGAGATTGAATAGAAAAAATTATTGTGATGGAGTTTGACAATTTGGGTTTTGAATTTTTTTTCTCTTATGATATATAGGGATTTGTTTTAGCTGAACACTAATTTGTATACAAATTTCTTCTCACATAGCAACTGTATCAGTCACCACAAAAAGGAGCAAAGAGAGTGCACGATATGCCCTGGAGTTCAACATGTATCGTTATAGTTGTTTTATTTTTATATATTGTGATTGCTTTATTGAATGTCTCTTTCAAACAAGTGACTTTGAAAATGAGAATTATCTCCGAGTCTTTGAACAGATACCAAAGTGGATGATAGAATTGCAGAAAAGTGAGGGACAGATGCTTTCATCTGAAACAGACGCAAATTCAGAAACTAATTTGGAAGTGATAAAAATTAATTTGCACACTTTAATTGGAATCAGACTCCTGCATGAAAGAAAGGAATTGTAGGCAGCTTGTGCTAAAAGCTGATTGAATTTTTTGTCAGGTAAGTATGTTGGACTTGGCCGCTTATCCTCTTGAGCCTCTCTGTGCAATATATTACATTCACCCTCTGACTGGTGTTCTTTAAAAGGATCAATGCTATTCCTGTTTTGTCCCTAGAGCCTGAAATTTCATTGATCTGGGGACTTGACATTTCTCATTACCTATTGTAGCTTCCAAGAGGATGGTCACAAGAGGTGTGAGAGTTAACCCTGCTTTTTCTAATGGGAACTGTGCTGACCATTGAAAAATATTGTGTCTATCAGCCCTAAACTGGGTTTGTTTAGCGTTGTAACATAATCCTCAGAGGTCCTAACAGTTCACCCCATCCCAGTGAGTGTATTCTGTATCTACCTGAAAGGAAGGGTAAAAGCTACCATAAAGGATCTTTGTCAAATTAACCTGCACTTTTTTTTAGGTCTGTCACAAAGTATACTTCTATTTGTTCCTTTTACACATTTATGGAACAATTTAAAATTGTGAACATTGCAGGGTTTGTGAGTTTGTATCTTGAAAGAGTAGTTACCCTGAACTCATAATACTCACTTATTCTTTTATACCCCTCCGCATTTTAAGACCCTATAATATGCCCTAGTTTAACCTTGAAAGGGCAGCCATTTAAGAATAGCCACCAGTGTGTTCTGTACAGAGTGGACTGGATGGCTGTCGGAAGGTCCTGTTCAAGCACGTTGGCACACATGCCATCTGCTTTGCATGTTTAAGGTATTACAGTGCTTATACATTTGTACAATGTAGGTATTAATTTTTAAAATAAAGTATCTTGGTACTTGTTGTGGTTTAACTCTGGCCAGCAACTAAGCACCACGCAGCCGCTCGCTCACTGCCCCCACAGTGGGATGGAGGAGAGAATCAGAAGAGTAAAAGTGAGACAACTCACGGGTTGAGACAAAAGACAGTTTAATAGGTAAAGCAAAAGCCGCGCATGCAAGCAAAGCAAAGCAAGAGATTCATTCACGGCTTCCCATGGGCAGGCAGGTGCTCAGCCATCTCCGGGAAAGCAGGGCTCCATCATGCGTAACAGTGACTTGGGAAGACAAATGTCATCACTCCGAACATCCCCCCCTTCCTTCTTCTTCCCCCAGTTTCTATACTGAGCATGACATCATATGGTGTGGGATAGCCCTTTGGCCAGTTGGGGTCAGCTGTCTTGGCTGTGCCCCCTCCCAGCTTCTTGTGCACCTGGCAGAGCAGGGGAAGCTGAGAAGTCCTTGACGAGTCTTAGCAACAAGTAAAACATCAGGGTGCTATCAACATTATTCTCATACTAAATCCAAAACACAGCACTATGCCAGCTATTAGGAAGAAAATGATCCCAGCTGAAACCAGGACATCACTATTCTGCCAGAGTAGAAGATCTTTGAAAACCACTGTGTCATTTTTACTGCCGCCATCTCTACCCTGGTAGCCAAAGACATCTCTCTCTTAAGACTGCTATGTGGAGGGAAATGAGCCAATAACACACCTGAACTAATGCAGTTGAATCTAGCATTTTATCAGTAGATGTCTGTGCCCATGTTTTGCTGCATACCCGATGGGAGCTGCACAGCACAGGGCAGTTCAGTGACTTGCCAAAGTTCTCAAAGTAATTTAGTGGAAGAAATAGGAAAAGAAGCTGCAAATCCTTACTCTCCCCTGTTTTTCCTTTTTCTGGATAGTTGCAAGATAACTAAAAGTCCACTCACCTTGGTGAGTTGTTTGTAGATAAATACAATGCTGCTCACATTCCTCAACAAATAAATCAGTTCTACCAGAGGTGAGAATATTTTGAATATATGAATATTTTTCTGTCAGTAATCTTTCTTTTAAATCATTGCTCCCACATGTTGTGGACATCATTATTGGCTATTTCCTATTTTGAAATATTCCTATTTATTGGTTGTAGCCTTACCTTTTCATCAAACTCCAGGATGTTTTTTTCTGACAATAAAAATTCAAGAAGGCTATTACATTTTCACTTCCATGAAAGCAATAGTATTTTCTAAGATTTTTTTTTCTTAAGAGTATCCCCTCAAAAGTGCTAATAGTAAATAGTAAACTAAATTGTTTTCAACAAATAATGCAGCTATAGCTTTGTACTTGCTTCTGCCAAAGTCAGAAATTAAATGAAAGCTAGAATTTGCCTGTGCTCTCATGCTCCTTCATACAGAAGACTCCTAGATGTGTCCCCATAGCAATCTGTACATGATTCCTAGAAAAGGACAATATGAGAGAAATAGAAAAACCGTCTCTTCTCTTTCTTTTCTTCATCTTTTTTTTCCTTACCATAAGAGAGCACCATTTGTTCCACAAAAACCTCACAGTAGTATTAAGCATTATATTTTTCAGAGAGAAAGGGCAGATGTATTTTATTTTAGGCTTTGTTGAAAAACTTACTTGTTTGGAAATACAAGACAGATTTTTTTTTTTTCTCTCTGCCCTCTAGTAATTCGGTTCAAAGGTGCTCCTTTGGGGAAATTACAGGGAGTTTACAGTGATGGTATCTCAGTTCATAGGTAGGATATTTTCACCTGCAATTCCCTCAGAGCTGCAGCCTTTGACCTCTGGCTGCATCTATCAGTGGTGATGTGACAGTGACAGAATATTTTGCTAGATTTTAAATGATTCCTGGAGTTCACAACTTCTGTCCTTAGCAATAAAATGTAATATGACTGAGGTTCTCTTCCCCATGCCACAGCTTTTCCTGTAGAAAGTATCACTGAATAATTTTTTCTTTGAGCCCTAAGGGGAAAAATCCCATTTTCAATTACTGTCAGACTGTTACTCCTAATAATGATATTCTGTTATTAATTTGTATTTACTGAAAAACAGGACTCAAAGATCTATGTTTCAGGGCAGTTTTTTCTTATAAGCTTTTTCCTTTATAAATCAAGAAGTCAATTAAATATGCTCATTTTTCATATTCTGACATTTTACAGTTTCATGATAATAAACAGTGTTTTCCTAGGAAACACTGAGAAAAATGTCCTTTTGAAAATCGCATTATTTTTTTCCCTTAAAAATTTTCTAACCATCTAATAATTTAAGTCATTGACCCTTGCAGTCTGATGACACTACTGTATACACCTCTGTAACCAGAGCTTAAGCCAAGATGTCCCTTGAGTATAATTCCTCTTTTTTCCAGGAGGACCTACAGAATTTAAAAAAAAAAAAAAAAAAAAAAAAAAAAAAAGTGGAAAGTTCTGAATTTAGTTTAACTGCATTTTTTTTCCACTTTTCTGTTATGCACTTGGAGAAAAGAAAACCTGAAAAGGAGGTGGGGCTCTCAACAGCAACATTGATGGGGAAATTATAAAAATTGAAATCTCCAAATATAGCTAATCCTTGATGAGATACAGAAAGCATCTTTCTCTGTTTCTTCCAACATCCATCCTTCCCGAGCACTAAAGCCCAGTTTTCAGTTCACACCTTCAGCTTTCAGACCAGAAAGATTCTTTTCGTGCAGGCTAGATTAAAGATTGGGAAATTAGGATTTATTGGGGTAGCTGTTTTCATTACAGACAGGAAAGTGTTAATGTGTCTGTACAGTGCAATGGTAAGACCAGGTAGATCGACCCACCCTGTACTATTGGGTCCAAAACTAAGGTCTGTAAATCCGTGGTTGGTAGTTCTCAGCTGGTTCAAAAAGATAGTAAAATACATGGTATTATTGTTAAAATTTTGGTGACAGGAGACATTAGGGTTTGGCAAGAAATACTATAGATTCACCCTGAAATTTCAAGAACTATTTTTATATAGAGTTCTGGCTACTCAAATTTTAAGAAAGAACTTGGAGCTAGACAGGCACAGGCAGTTACTAGGATGAGTGTAAAAATGGCAAGGAGTTTATAAGGGTTTGGTTTGTTTAACAGAGTCAAAAGGAAAGGCTGAGAGGGCTCATTTCTTCTCTGAGTGCGTGACTGGGAAAACACAATAGAGCAGACCTGAAGCTAAAGGACAGTGCTGACACAAGAACAAAGAGATACAAGGTAGACAGGAATAAATTGAGACTGAAAATCAAAATACTTCTCTCCTTTAGAGTAGGAAAGGTCTGGAATATCCTTCCAAGTCACATGCCCAGATAGCCATTTCACTAATTTATTAACAGGTTGATATGAAGTGAGTGTCTGCAATAAAACAGACCACATTCATTGACCCACAAAAGTCTATCCAAGCCTCTATTCCTAAAGCATATCTTCCACAAACCCATGCAATATTGCTTTGCTACTCCAGTAGTTCCCGTGTTATTTTGTTTTAGGGTTTAACTGTTTTTCCAGTTAGGAAACTGCATTTTATTGCAGGGTTGAAATGTGTGCAGCCATTCACCCATTGGACCTCGCTGTGCCATTAGCTGCAAGATAAATTTCTGGTCTGTTGGACATCTTTTATGCCTGTGATTCCCAGCTATGGTGGTCAAGTCACTGCTTTGCTGCCTGTGGGGTGAAGGGAGAAAACGCTTTAAACACTGTGCAGCCTTCTGTCTTATTCTCTATATCAGTTAGGTGACCCTCCTTGAAGCTCATTTCTGTAAATGTGGGTACAAGACTTGAATCTTTCTGGTCTATGGTGTCAAGATAGTTCTCGACTCCTCTTTGCTATTCTAGGCTATTGCATTCAAAGTTAATGTTGAGGGAGTTTTCCTTTCCGGCTCCATAAATCCTTCTCTTGTCTCACTGCCGTCTGGAACAGAATCTCCTCTCCAGTGAGCAGAGCTTGTGCTTGTCCAGGAGCATCAACCTTCCTGGCTGCATTCAAAATAAATAAAATAAATAAAGCACATTTTCCTATCTTTGCTACATTTAACTAGGCAATGCAAAGAATTTTATAATAATGACTTTCTCTCTTTTTTATACAGTTGGTCATGAATCTTTGCATCAGTTTTATGTACAACCATATCTTACCATCAAAGATTTTATATTAGCCTGTAGATAACATTATTGGTTAGTATTCAGTCACAAATCTATTCCCAGCTCCCAACTGGACACCCTAATTTCCAGTATCCTACTATGTAGCTCACAGTAGATACCTTTCTATGGATAAAAAATTAAGATCTGTCATTGAACCAGCTTCTGTGCCATTCATGTTGTCCACAGTTAGTTCCATATAAAACAGGTTTAAATCAAAACATTGTATTACTAAGACAAATATCTTAAAAACATACATGAAGGCCATGTTAGCATAGCCATCTTTATCAGCTATACCTGTCATCCTGTCAAAAACCAGGTCAGAAGCTTGCTTGACAAGACTCCCATTCCACTGCATTATGGTAACTGGCATTAATGAGATTTTTCCTGCAATTCATTGTTGACAGCACTGTGGATTAACCATTTTGTTATTTTGCATGGGGTTAGTGTTACAGTAATTCATCTGTAGTTCCCTAGGTCATTTCTTTTGTCCTTTTTAAGTAGTTGAACTACACTTGCAGAGCTCCAGTCCTTTGGAATTTCCCAATTTTCTGTATTTCATTTGTACACAGTAAATATAACCAGATGAAATCTGTGTTTTCTAGCAAGTTGCTAATTTTTGGTTACTGATTAACTTTCTTTGCCTGGCAAAGCAATATCAAATACTGAGCAATTCCTTACTGCATATAGGAGTTTCACAGTTAAGATGTCAGCATCTGTTATTATTAGAAACAACAGAAATGTTGCTATTTGTCATAAATACACTACATAAATGCCCACTTGTTTGAACCCAAAATAAAACACATTTCACTCCTGAATATAAAAAATAAGTATTTAGGGAGTAATCTATCCTACTCTTTAATAAATTAAATGTGATAACAATGGCATAGGTATCCATAGTGATATATATAAAATGATGCATAGCCATAACCATTTTTAGGTGTAATTTTAATCTATAAGCATTCAATGTGTCTCTGAATCAATGTCTATGCAACAGTCGTATCTTCCTAGTACAGTGTTGTTCTTCCTCTCTTCTTTTCCTACTCCCAGTTTCATGAACCAAATTATGATCATGAATATAGGAACATCCTCAACTCATACAGGCTGCCCAGGAGGGTTGTGGAGTCTCCTTCTCTGGAGATGTTAAAAACCCACCTGGACAATGTCCTGTGCAACCTGCTCTGGGTGACCCTGCTTTAGCAGGAGAGTTGGACTGGATGATCTCTGGAGGTCTCTTCCCACCCCTGCCATTCTGTGATTCTGTGATTCTGTGCTACTCTTTAGGTCCTTAGCAAAGTCCAGTCTAGAGACATATATGTTCAATAGCATATTGTTCATAATATATTGAACATATAGTTCAATAATGTAAAGACATTACAAAAGTCCAGTCTAGAGACATATATGTTCAATAGCAGATCTTTACATTACAGCTGCTTTTAATACCACCACACTTTGCATTCTTTATCTGAAATACACATTTTCAGTATTTTTAGGTCATAAACCAGTGATGTAGTGTTATCATTTCTGTCTTGTAAACAATGTGTGGTCCATAATTCTAAATCAAAGAAATTTATTTTTAATTTTAGTTATTGTATGAATTAATACATTGGGAAGCTGTGCTTATGAAACGTTATGATATCTGAATGTATTTTGCTCAGAAACCTAAGTATGAGGTATTTAAGCATACTGCACCTCTATGAGGCTTACTTATTTAAGGCAAACTACAGCAAAGTTCTTTTGTTGATAAAACAGGTCTAGTTTGGCATTCCTCTGTTGTTCCCTTTTTTTGTTTTTCTTCTTGTGCTTTTCTTTTCTTTTTTTTTTTTTTAACAGGTGATTATCCAGCTCCTCGGGCTGTTCTAACTGGTCACGACCATGAAGTTGTCTGCGTGTCGGTCTGTGCAGAGCTGGGACTCGTTATCAGTGGTGCTAAAGGTCAGAAATGTTTTTATGATTTAGGTCTTAACATTTTTAGAGCCTTTTTTAGTGGTACTTCTCAGTCTTCCCTCAAGCCACATACACTTTAAGTCCCCTCTACTAAGATGTGTTGTAATTCTGGAGGAATCTGCAGCAGCTTACTCTGAACGTTATGACTTACTATCTGGAATTAGGACGTTTAGACACAAATTAAGTTGATCGTTCCTTGCAACTGTCAGCCTGTGCCACTATTCCCTCCAGATCTGGAAGAGTAGTTGATAAAAATTTATACTGTAATTCATAATGGCATCTCCTGATTTTGAAGAAACCTTCTGATAGAGACCTGTATTTAGGGGAGGGCCAGCTCCAAGCTCTCCACCCTGATTTTAATTTAATGGCAGTTTGTAGGACTGACCTCGGTCTCCTCAGCAAGGGAAGCAGGATCAATTTGTTTGTGTTTGGATCTGTGGACAGCATTTAATCCAGTAGTTTTGGTTTTTGGATTTTTTTGTAGTGGATTCCAAATAACAATGAGTTTGCAGGTTTGTTGTTACCTCTCTTCTATTAAAATTTTTGAGCCATCTGTTCATACTTTCTCCCTATAATTTAACTATGGAATCCAGAGTATACAACAACTGCTAATACAAATTTTCAAAATAGCTTTCCAAACCTACAGCAGTCTCCTGTATAACTGGTAATCAAAGTAAATAAAGCACCCACCTCAGTGAGTGTTTGCTTCATCTTTCCTTATTCTGTTTGTCCTTCCTTTGTTCCATTTCACTTATTCTGCCCATCTTCTCCTTTTCCCCTTAATTCCATGGCCACTTTTCTTCCCCCAGTGCCTTCTTCCGTTCAGCTTCTTTTCTTAATTTGGCAAACTGCATGTGCTTTTCTCTTTTCCTTTGCTATTTGCCTCCCCCTTCTCTTACTTTTTTTTGTGTTGCATTATCTCTTCTCCCTTATTTCCTTTCTTTCCATTGCCCTTGTCCTTCCTTAAGATTCTTCTTCCTTATCTCTCTTCCTATCTGATTTCCGCTCCACTGCTATCTCCATATCCAGCTACTTGTTTTCTCTGTCTGCAGTGATGCCTCTTTTATTCATCCCATGGATATCCTTGTGCTCCTTTTTAAAAAGTTGGCTGCTTCTGAGGGTACGAAGGAGGTGATGCTTGTTCTGGCCACTTCTGCTCACAGCTGAGCTCTGGGGTTACCGTCTTTTATACTGCCTTGAAGCTCAACATTTATTTTCAAAGCTGAGTGTGAAACTTTGGAGCAAAAGCACTTTTAACAGGAAATCCTTATGGGTCATTAGCTCACGTAATGACATACTACATAACAGTCATAGGTGAAGTCAAGACATTTATGAAAAAAATGTACAGTGACACTGATCCTAAAGTTTTTTTCTTGCAGCACTGCTGTTTCTTATCTTTCAAGGCAGCTATATACACTCTTACTGCTGTAATAGTGTACCTTTTCCAAATATCTTTTTGCAAATTTCCTCTTATTAAAATAGCTGGACTCTGTACTCAGTTATCTTCTGCTTCATGAAGTATGTGATGTTTTGGTAACGTATATATTTTTAGAGGTAAAGGCTGCTGGAGGACGAAAAATTTTTACATCAGATCCAGAATGTATTTTTAATTGATCCAGAGAAATGAAGGCCCAGTTTGCCCCCAAGTTACTCTTCTCCTGTTCTTCCTCTTCAAACTCTATTCTGTATATAAATGGAGAGAAAAAAACCCTTTTTTATTGCTGTTTTCCAGCAGGTGCCTGTTCTAAAGCTTCTTCTTCAGTTACTGTCCCTCCCAGTCCCTTCCCAGTTTCTCAGATTGCATTCCACGGCAGTGCTGTGTTGCTCTGCCTTCCTGCCTGTGCTCCCTTGGGAGAACCTGCTGAGGCAGGGAGACAGCACATGTAAGACTCCTCTGAGAAAAATCCAGTGTGTTGGGTTGATGTTTGCATATTCTTACCCAACACACCCAAAAAAGAGTGGTCAGTCTTTACCGTAGCAACCTAAATCGGAAGATTTTCTTTGTGCCTTTTCATGTCCACCACCAATCAGCTGAGCTAAGGTAGTGGCAGTTTGTCAGTACGCTTCAATGTGGAGGTATTACACTTTTCTTTTGAAAAATCTAACATGATAATTATTCTAAAGCTGGAGGCATCACTTCTTATAACATTCTGGCACTTCAGTATTTCCAAAGCTGAAACTCAACTATTTGAGAAAATCAATTAATTCCATCGCAGCTGTACCCCATGGACCCAGTCAGGTTTGGGATCTCTCTGCAGAAGGCTTTATGCAAACACAGATAAAAACCCATACCAGAGGCCTCACGGGCAAATGCGCTGATGCTGTGATTCTTTCTACCTGGGCAAACCCAGCTGCTGTGTGATTTTCAGAGAAGTTAGAAGGGCTTAATGTGAGGTGGCTGAGTCTGCCAGTATGAATTTATTTTCGGGGTCATGAGCCAGTTGTATAAGGAAGAGATTACTGTGCTGTCCAGGAGTATCCTGTGATTCATAAAAGAAAACATTTAGTATTTCCCATGACTCATTGCATTTATCATAGAAGAGACTCTTTTTCTTAGTAGGAATACAGATCTCGCTTTCAAAAGAGCTTTTCTCACAGCTCTTGAAATGGAAATAACCTAGTGTTGCATCTTAAAATGTACATTGTAAATTTCACAGCTGTTTTCTTCTTTCATAACCAGTATTAAAAAGACATTAAAAATCTCACATTAAAATCTTTCTGGAGTAAATGCAGTTATAGTGTAGTCTCCTAAAAGCTCTTATCGTCCAGATACCGTAGCAACTCTGTCGGCTGTCAGATGACACTCGTTGTTAAAACAATTCAGGTCTGAAATCTATGCCCATGACACGTTCATTGGGGGAGAGGACCTACAGAAACTGCCATTGTCTATAGGAGAAATATGCAGTGATGCGATTATATGCCCTCTGGGAGCTGCTCCTACTAGTCACTGATAGGGCCCCATCTGTTTAATGGGAATGGGCAGGCTAAAAAGAGTTCATGTTGTTGGAGGAAATCAGTAAGACTGAGGCTTCTGAATGCTTGGAAAGAGGAAAAAATATTTTAGAAGGCAGATCAATGAAACCTCCTACCACTTTAAGTAAATAATGAACTGCTGGTTTTAGGCATGTTGTACCTATTTTCTTAATATGCTAGCTCTTGCATGTCTATTTCTGTTGCATATTTTAAACTCTTTAAGCAAACATTGCATCTTCTTATACCTTCGCAGAACTAATGTTATCTAAAGGTGTGTTATGCATTGCCTCTGTGCACAGTGTATATAGTTTGTATTAGCAGCAAATATATGATATATTATGTTTTCATATACAGAAGGTCCTTGTCTGGTACACACAATTACTGGAGATTTGCTGAGAGCCCTGGAAGGAACAGAAAACTGCTTGTATCCTCGCTTAATTTCAGTATCTAGTGAAGGTCACTGCATCATCTACTATGAACGAGGACGTTTTTTTTTGGTTCAGCAATTTCAGCATTAATGGCAAACTCTTAGCTCAGATGGAGATCAATGATTCAACCAGGGTAAATCTAAATGCAAGCAAACATTCGTTGTGTCTCACCTTTATTTATTAAAATAGATTGAATTTATTTGCAGTGTGGTTTAAAGTAAATGACATAGGTAAAATTGCTGCCTCCTGGTTAAGTCACATGCAAACACAAATCCTCCCGTCTGCATCTCCAAATGCAAAAGTGCACTCGAGCTTTTCCAGAATAAATAAGAAGAAATTGTTTATGATCCCACATGATTCCTGGAATTTTTGTTTGGAATTAAATTTTGGTGGGAAATACGTCTTTAAAACAAAATGCTCTGAAAAGAATCCATTCTTCCTTTATTAGCCAAGACACGAATTCGTGCCTTCAGGGCCCTGCTCTGCCACTAGCACTTGAAGCAGCATTAGGAATGCAGATTGCCGCTCTGCTTTAGGTGGTAGTGATGTCAGCGAGTACTGTAGGACAAATATCAAAATGTTATGTGCTGAACTCAAGTCTTGGCAGATTCAGTTAAAGAGCTGTTTGGTTATGTAACATTTTTAAAACTACACAATTGTTTTATTTAAAATTTGGAGAACCAAAATTTGTTGTTTTATTTTTTCATTGGAGAGAAAGAGAAGTGGTAGCCTTTTTCTTCAAATTTAAAGTGGGCAGAGCAACAGAAATGCTTATAAATTGATTAAATTTTTGTAATACTGACCCATTTCCGTAAAAGCTAACTGTGTGCTTGGGTTTTGTCTTTTCCTCCTGAAGGCCATCCTCCTGAGCAGCGATGGGCAGAACCTGGTGACAGGGGGAGACAACGGTGTAGTGGAAGTATGGCAGGCCTGTGACTTCAAGCAGCTCTATATTTACCCTGGCTGTGATGCTGGCATAAGAGCTATGGATCTGTCTCATGACCAGAGGTGAATTTGGCATTAATATTTATATGTAAATGTTAAAATTACACAAAGTATACATCTCCATTAACTTTACGGTAGGAATTTATGGTGTGTACTCGTTAACAGGATATGGTACAAAACCATTACCCCCGGTGTTATTTTTTTGATTTATCTGACTCAGCATTTTTTCTGATCCTTGAGTCTCACAGCACACGCACTTAACATTAAGGTGAGGACTTACATCATTGAAGTCAGTAACCCAAAGACTTGGCTAGCAAAATATGAGTAAAATTACATTAACTTAAGAACATAGGAACAGTCAGACTGGATCATAGTGCAGTAGTGCCTATTAACTAATGCCTTAAAACAAATTACGAAAGTACCTTTCTGATTTTCAGCTATGCAGATCTTGAGAACTTCTTGGAGTTGCATATAGACTATAATATGTAACATTGTCAGTGGATCTATCCACCAGGAGTGAGTGTGGTCCTTTCCTTTGACCTTCTTGAGCAATGGAGATGCAGTGTACAAGCCTAGATTTTTGTCAGTCACTGCCGTGGCTCTAAAAAGCACACTGTAAATGTAAAAGATATATGAACCTGGTCCCTCAGTCTGCTATTGTACTGTGATTATAATGTAAGCCATGTGTTGCATTTATGCAGGCTTATGAGTGGATTTGCTCTTTACATTGTGCATCAGTCTTGTATTTCATATTAATATACAAACTCATGAGATGCAAAGAATTCATAGGATACGAGAAAAATCATACAGCATACATTTCAGGTTATTTTTCTTCCACTTTTCAGCATTCCTATGCTATGTACACATTTTATATAGCAACAAACACCTATAAACAAAATACATATCTAATTTACTCAGGTATGAGTAGGTGACTTGAAACGAGTCTTTCGTCTCAAACCAGCCTAATTGAAACAAACCTCCTGGAAGAGGCCCATTTGCTTCAGGAGCTTTGCCATTTTATGCATACAGTGCTATGCTCTGTTCGAAGAGATTTATTTACGCTGCAAAAAATTTCAGGTAGCCTATTTTCCCTATCCCTGATTGTAATACCAGGCTGGAAAGCCCCAGCTCTGCAAAGTGCTTTAAGTACCTTCTTAGCTTTAGTCACGTAATTAAGCAGAGAATGGCTTTTGTATGGTTTGACAGAAGTGGTGATAGATATCTATTCCAATTTTAAAACTCAGCTACCAGAACTAGAGGATATGTGATAACTGGAAAATCACCTGAACTGTTGCCACCAGAACAACGTAAATATGGGGGTACATTTCAACGGGAAGCTTTTTAGGAGTACCAAGGTGTGATCAGCTTAGGAGTAAGGGATCAGTTCTGTTGTCTTCACAGAGGCATCTCATTTTGTCTGGAATATCCAGCTGATCCCAGCTGCAGCCCCAAGTGCAGAGCGCTCCACAGGTCCTGTGTCCCAGCTGCCAGCCAGCGTAGAGGTGTCAGCCATCCTGGGGCACCTCCAGTGGCATGAGGTGCCTGAAATTAGGCAGCTGGGTTCTAAAACACCTGAATTAAGGTGTTTTGGCATAGGTGTCTTCATGTGAGCTACAGGAATAAGCTCCCATAATAACCATTGCAATTTACTTGCTACAGCCTGTGGAGTCCAGAGGAAAATTAAACTCACCCTGAAGTACATGCCCAGTGATCTGCAGAGACTTGATCTCGGGCTGCACTGAGGGTGCTAGTTAGGGCCTAATTTGGTTGCCTACCCATATCTAGTTAGTACTGTTTGAGATACCTTGGAGGTCTGAGGTATGTACCCGGGGTGGCCCATGTGACAAAGGACCTAGTGAAGACCCACACCCTTCTGAAGAGGCAGCTGGAGGGAAGGGAAGATATGCAAGGGTATGCAGGAACATCCCAAATGGCATGATTGTGTGAAGGCGACTGAAGGGATCTCTAGATCTCCCTGGACCGTAATGGGAACATGGCAGTGCCACTCATATGTTGACACCTAAATGTCGCGTCTCCATTGCAAACTGAATCCCAGCCACGAGCTTAATCTTCAGACAGTGCTGCAAAAAGTGCCTCGTTCTTTTAGCTTTTTTACTGTTTATGGTAAACCACTGCTTGAGAAGGTAAAAGAGGGTTAACAGGACCATCTTTTCTATCTTTTTCAGAACTCTGATTACTGGCATGGCATCTGGCAGCATCGTAGCTTTTAATATAGATTTTAACCGGTGGCATTATGAACATCAGAACAGATACTGAAGCGGAACAAAGAACTGAAAGCCCAGGTAAAGCTGAGAGCACAAGTGCTGCAATGAAAGGTGTAGTCTCTGGTGGAAAACCACGTCTGCATTGACCTCCGTTGTACATTCCATTACACCCAGCAATAGCTGTACATTGTAGTCAGCAACCATTTTACTTTGTGTGTTTTTTCACAACTGAACACCAGCTGCTGAAAAGCAAGCTTGTATCATGTAAATTATATGAATTAGGAGATGTTTTGGTAATTATTTCATATATCTTTGTTTATTGAGAAAAGGTAGTAGGATGCGCCACAAGAGACTTTTGAAAATTCTGGGGAACCTTGTGTCCAGTTGTTTCAATGTTTAGGCTTTGAACCTAACATGCATCCCATCTCCAGCCTCTTTTCAAGCTGAGATAAAAAAAAAATACGTTTGATACTTTGTACATCAGATGCACATCTTAACTTTAAAGGGATACTTTTGTAAAAGTAAAACCTTGTATAAAGAACAAAACTGTTTCTTAATTTTATTGTGGAGTTACAACTTGCATGTACTTTAAACCTGATGTCTTGAAGGAACAGGTGCATTCACACAAATCAGACTGGAGATCTGTCTAAGGGTATGGCTTGTGTTAAAGGGTTGAATTTGGGCGCAAACAGTAATTTTGACATTTCCACCAACACATGTTTTTCACTTTTTGAATCTAAACTTTACCCCTCTTAAGTGGAGTTCTGCTCATGAAGCATTTGGATAAAAAGCCATCATTTGCCATATTTATACTTTATACAACAGAAATTAAATTCCTCCCTTTTAAATTCAAAGACTAGACAGAGAAGGAGCAAAGAGGGAAGTTCAGTTTAATGCTTTGTAATGCTTAATCACTCCCAATACAGACAAAGTGCTATACTTCTGGATTATTAACATTTGGCATACAAATCATGGGCAAGAGAGCCCCCAGCGATTTCTTTCCCTTATTTTTTGTCTGAGCAGCTTGGTTTATTTGACAGCCTTAGCTTCATTGTAAAGGTGACTGAGGTTATTCTTTTCGGTTCTTCTGAAAATCTCACCTGAAGCCACTCAGACTAAGGCACTTCATATTTTACAATGCTGTAATGATAACTATCGGAATAATTTTCTGCACATTGTACTGATCAAATTACACACCCAGGGGTATATACACTTTAATTCATGTTTCTTCTTTGTATATTTGGTGACTGTATTGTCATAGATGTACATATTGTGTCGGTAGGGCTATGAGGCATGTAACAGGAATGTAATTTTCTCAGAATTTACACTCACTTGCAGTCATTTATTTAAAAAGATGATGGATTCTTTGTATTGGCACTTTGCACCAGAAACATATCATTATTTATTGATGTGATTACTTATTTGTTATCCACCTTGTATTAGTAAGTTTAGCACTGAATTTCCTTCTTCATTGTTGTTTGTATTTATAAGATTCGGAAATCATGGGGATCAACGTAATGATTAAGTTATTCATCACCCGTCTGTAAGCAATATCTTGAGTTTGTAGCTTAGAATTGGGAGACTATTGAACATCTGGAAGACAAGTTCATTTCATCTTGAGATCATGGTGAAATATTTTGGATATATAAATTCCTTAAGCTATTGTAACCATGTTTTATTGCAAAGATGTAAAATATGCCAGATGTGTGTGAGTTGGAAATCAAAAAGAAAAATAAAATATGCAAAGAATTCAGTGATTGTTTTTCATTTCAATGAACGTTATGTCAAAACATTCATATTATCATTAGGAACAAGCAATTATTTTAAGAAATCCACACTTATATGCTATGTATATGCCAAAAATTATGCACACCTGGGCGGTTGTATTTCCTGGGGTCTCGAGAAATAAAACAGAGGTTATGGAGCATGTTTTGCAACTCTTTTGATTGTCACTACATGAAGAGAAGCTACTAAGGATACTTTGATCAGCAGAAGTGAAAAATCAAAGCCTTTAAGGGATATTTAGGATCCTTATGAACAGGCAATAATCTTGTATAAGAGACCCCACAGAAAGCAAAGATCTGATGAGAACCATTTTGGTTATCCCTCAGTGTCTGACAAAATTAAATTAATTTAATCTTATTTTGGGCATTGAATGTTAGATACCTACACTTCCTGCATAGCAGAACAAAACAGGTGGGATAAATTGCTTTTTGGAAATGCTGAGGTCCCTACAAAGATTATAGCAAGTGGAGATAGATAGTTATCTAAATGCCAGATGTCTAATTTAAGGTAGCAATGCTAAGCAAAGTACTTTCCTCATAATTAGAAAACTCCCAATTGACTAAAAAGCAGAATAACAGCCAACACTTCCATTTGTTGCCCCACTCATTGCCTTTCCATTTAGAAGGATTGTTCTTTAAACAATTGTCAAAATGAACTAAAGCAAATATTTGAAACCCTTATTAGAATGCGGTATACATTTTAGCAGATATCTATTTATATCAATCAGCTTTTGAAGTGGATAATCTAACTCGATTGTTTTGGGGCTGGAGGAGAGGTGGGGGAGGAGATGAGGGGATTGGTGTGTTAATAGTGGCATGTGAAAGAGTTTATTGATATGTCGCAACCTCCATTCCATTATTATACAAGTATCACCGCTAATTTCATATTTTATTCAACAAATTGATTAAAAAATTGCACCATTGCAGTTAAACAAAAAATGAGTATTCGTATTGTCTTAATTAATACTGTTGTTTGCATGAAGTCTGTCAGCATTATGTGAAGTACAATTTAGTCACAAATTAGAAGTTTTTGTGCTCAAGCAAACCCTTGTATGAGAAATTTGCCATGGCTTACAAAAAGAAAAAAAAAAACCATCCTACTGTATTGCATTCATAGGTAGGGGTACCCAAACAAGACAGACTCCTGGTGGTGGTGGCTGTAGTAGTAGCAGTAGTAGTAGTAGTAGTAGTAGTAATATAATAATTAAAAACAATAACAACAATAATAGTAATAATGTGCCATTTCCATAATGGTTTAAGTTATAAAAACAGAGTTTCCACAAAGGCACAGGACAAGGAGAATGTATTAACAGGCTGGTATAGTCACATAGACCAGATTGATATAGTTTTTGTGGTGAAACATCACTCTTGCCGTTTATTCTCTACTTAATTTCTGTTTTTTAAGAAAAAAATTATGATCGTGCCAGGATATTTAAATTCCTTTGTGGTTTTTGTTGATTTGTGTCAATTATATGCACCTATTTGTTGCAGGGTCACTTAATGTGAAAAGAAAATATACACAGATCTCCTGTTTATGTCACAAGACTTTTCCAAAGCTTCAGTTGCCCCATTTCTGTCACACAGTAAAGCTGGGATGATTCACGGTTTTTCTCTATAGAAATGAGAGTTACTGATGCCACGGGGTCTCTGAGGGTTAGCTGTGGAAGATGAAGCAGCTTTGACCAAACCAGATAAATGCAACTGACCTCTCAGCTAAGGGAGACGCAGGATTAAGGATACAACTGTGCAACTAAATTATATCTACCATGAAAATTTTTGGGCCCCTCACTACAAGAAAGATGTTGCGTTGCTGGAGCATGCCCAAAGAAAGGCAACAAAGCTGGTGAAGGGTCTGGAGCACAAGTCTGATGAGGAGTGGCTGAGGGAACTAGGGTTGTTTAGCCTGGAGAAGAGGAGGCTGAGGGGAAACCTTATTGCCCTCTACAACTGCCTGACAGGAGGCTGTAGTGAGGTGGGTGTTGGTCTCTTCTCCCAGGGAAAGGACAATAGGATCATGGAATCATAGAATCATAGGATCACTTTGGTTGGAAAAGACCTTTAAGATCATCAAGTTCAACCTTTAACCTAACCCTGCCATCCCACCACTAAACCATGTCCCTAAGCACCTCATCTACCCTTCTTTTAAATACCTCCAGGGATGGGGACTCGACCACTGCTGCCCATTCCAGAGCCTGACAACCCTTTCGGTGAAGAAGTTTTTCCTAATGTCTAGCCTAAGCCTGCCTGGCACAACTTCAAACCATTCCCCCTTGTCCTAGCATCTGTTACCTGGGAGAAGAGGCCGACCCCCACCTCACTACAGCCTCCTGTCAGGCAGTTGTAGAGGGCAATAAGGATGAGGGGAAATGGCCTCAAGTTGTGCCTGGGCAGGTTTAGATTGGATATTAGGAAAAATTTTTTCACCTAAAGGGTTGTTAAGCACTGGGAGGGGCTTGCCCTGTCTGTAGCTATTCACCGCACAAATCTGTGGGGCTGTCAAGCAGTGAAACGGGCTGCCCAGGGAAGTGGTTGGGTCCTCATCCCTGGAGGTATTTAAGAGACGGGTAGATGAGGTGCTTAGAGCCATGGTTTAGTGGTGAGATGGCAGGGTTAGGTTAATGGTTGGACTTGATGATCTTAAAGGTCTTTTCCAACCTAAATGATTCTATGATTCTATGAAAATAATGTGCAGTTATTGGGTGTGTTCCTGCCAGAGAGTCCTAGGTTAAGAACTGGACTGTAAGCTGATGCCGTACTGGGAGGATGATGCAACAGCTATGAGGCATATTCCTTGTCCAGATCCTACCAGTGTTGACAAGGATACTGCTTTCTTTACAAGAGCAACAATAAAAGAAAGGCTGCTGCATTTTACCCCAAGGAAGGACTAGTTAGGCTCAATTTACTGGAATACCCCCAGATAAATAATGATTATGCTGATAGAGAACCTCACAGGTTGTTCTTGTAGAGCTAAAAATGCTGCCTGGGAACAACAGTAGTGCCAAATACTCGTTATAATGTAGTGCATCAACCCTGCTGACAAGCAAGCAGGATGTTTGAAACAAGCCTCGTGCTGCCAGGGATAAAAGCATTTGAAGCAGACACAGGGAGCGAAGGGCTGACTTCTGATAACAGCAAGAGAACCACCTCCTGCTATAAGACATCTAGTACATACAAATATTTCATTTGGAGACTTCTAGCTGGAGATTATGCTCACATTTTCCAAGGGTTTCATTGTGGACTGGTTTTATTTAAGGTTTTGTGTGTGTATTACTTGCAAACACTAAAAATGAATGGACTAGAACTTAAGCTGGTATTTAAAGAAGGAAAGAAGTACTGGAAATTTATATGTCTGCGCAATGCAGTACAGTTTATAGACTTTCTAACCCTGGTGATTAATTTTGCAAGATCTACAGTTAAGTTTCAAGATCTGCAACCAACAAGAAAAACAAGTCTGGAGATTGCTTTCTTGTAAAATTTATAAGCTGTGGCCATATAATTAGTTTACAGAAAGATTTACTTAGATGAAAACCTGCCAAACAGCTGACTCAGTTTATGGGTCCCTCTGTGGTGGCATCATGCCTAAGCAGCACTACAGCTCTGCATCATTAGTTAGAAGTAAGTCGTCTCTCACTTGTGCCCTGTTTGCACAAACAAGGACCTGGTAACTAACATGGGTACCTACATACAAAATTTGGAGCCTGGAGGGCTATTTATTCATGAAAGGATTGGCACGGGGGCTCTGTATGCCTAAGGGTGCCACAATGCCAAGCTACCTTCAGCCTTGCATTCCCAACATCAAGCAGAGAATACACTTTTATGTACAAAACTAGATAGGAAAAGAAAATCTCCTCTGGTGCCAGAAGATTACAGACAGCTAAAAGCTATCAGCACCAGTGGATTTGACTTAAAAGTTCCATGTCTGTTTATACTTTGAAGAGACTTAGTCTTGGCAGGATGCTGCAATGACCAAGCCCTGTGGCAAAGCTAATCCCAGTATCATAGCTCTGCAAATTTAAGAATGATGCACTTATCCCTCACTGTGTAACAGAACTAGTGATTGCCAGAAAAGGCAGCAGAACAATTGAAAGTGGTCCTTCAGTCTCGCTGTACAGCTGTATGTATAAATCCAATCCCATGGCTGTTCAGGTACGTTAGTTTGTACAGAGGTATCAAACAGGAAATAAAATTGTGCCTGGTGGCTGGTGTCCCTGCTTGCACAACTTTTCAAATAATAATAATAGAAAAAAGAGACTGCTTCAGTAAGAAAGCACTAGGACTCTGGGAAGGGGTCAGGCTTGGAGGAAAGCCAGAGAGGGACAGAGTTCCTTTTCAACAAAACCCTTGGTCCATTTCTCCAAATAGGCAGATTGTCTCAGCTCTGCTCTTGCAATGTCCCTTCCCTCTCCCTTTACTAAACCCTTCTGTCCTCCTTGTGTTAACTTGCCATGAAGAGCAAGCTTTAAGCTGTTTTTTCTCTCTCCTGCAACCATGTCACTCATGGCATCCATCACGTGCCCTCACTCCCCCTAACTGCCAGGGCGAACTAAAGCAGATTGAGCACAAAGCACATGCATGTGAGGCTCCAGAAGGCCCATACAAATCTCTTCACCAAGCTCCTTGCTGTCCCAGTGTGAGCTGCGGGAGGTAAAAAACCAGAAACAAAAAAGGTATCCTATCTTTCAGCTGTCTATTCAAGCAGAACCAGCAGTCATGTGGGAGTATTATTCTAGTAATTAACACAGGTCAGGTCCGTTCTCTGACCTGAAAGCAAGTGGCATGACAGCCTCTAGCCATGCCACCAGACTCCCTGGGAGCAGTCCTTAACCCATCCTAGCCCATGCACACTGCAGAGCGCTGTTTAGAGGGTGCTGTTTAGAGGGCGATAGGTTAAAGGCGTGCCAGTTTCACTGTGCAGATGAGCACAGCATCCGATGAGCCCAAGCCTCCACCTTTCATTGCTCAAGTCGCTAGATGTAGCCAAGGCACCTACAAGGATGATCATCAGCCTACCAACCATATCACACAGTCATGACAGATGGGGCTTGAGGCTCAATAGTAACTCCCAGCCTCAAGGTTATGCACAAGACCGCTCTATCCTGTTTGAGCACTACACCCAAAGACTACAGCTTTTGGATCACTGACTACAGCTATTGCAATAATTTACATGAAAGGTGCTCAGCTCATTAAGACCTTAGTGCTTTTTGGCGTGCTCAGACTTACATTCCCCTTGTGTGCTGCCTTATGTATACCTTTACAAAAGGAAACATCAATATTGACTGAAAAGAGCTTCTGCTCCTTGTTGGCCATTCCTCCACGAAGCTCATTGACACCAGCTTCAGATCCATGAAACTGGATACCTTGGAAAGAGGTATTACCATCACTATTGCTATAGCTTCTATTGCCAGAGCCTCATTGCAGAGGCTTATTCCCTAAGTTGGTAAGTCCCTCAATGGTAAGAAGTTATCTTGTGGGTGATAAACCTGCTAGCCAGACACCTACTGCAGCACTTAGGAATGTCAGGTGGGAAGGATTCAGCTGGGACATAAAACTCCAGACATGTAATGAATGAATATGGATCCTGTGCAGGAGCTGGCTCCAGATAGTGTACTCACGTGCACCTCGTTCCATGTAGGCACCTCATTCCATGTAGGCTGGGATTTGTGTCCCAAGGGGTGCTAATCCTTCTCCACTGATGGATGATCTGCCCAGTACACTAGTCAGGAATACCTTCTGAGTTCCACATCAGTCCATAATGAATGTGATGAGGCAACATATACGCACCAGAGAGCTCAAGGGTTATGGTTTTCTGCAAAGTGCAATCTGTCAATTGAGGGAGGGCTGAAAGGATGGGGTTTGAACGTACATAAGGATAAAAACTTGGAAAAAGATTGCTTGCCTGTAACTTTTCTTCAAGATAAGCTGCCTATAGGGACATTTTCAACCTATTGCTCAACCCCTCTCTCCTAAGTCCCTCCAAGTTTCTGGGATCCTTTTGTCACCGTGTGTTTGCCACAGGGAGGGAAGGCACCACTGTGCCTTTCAGATGCCCTTGCAGCACAAGTATGCATGCATGCACAAGTGTGTGTGCAAGGCAGGTCAGTTATGGATCGGTCTTTTTGCTACTCAGGGAACTTTCTAGCAAAAAAAAACCCAGGCCAAAACAAAACAAAGGAATTGTTAAATTGCAAGGATAGATGTTACCAAGGAGGAGAAAGGAAATGGTGGAAATTCAAGTCAGGGAATCTGGCAGGCAGGACCTGGGGTCAGGGAGAAGGAAGGCACCCAAGACCAAGTCCATTTTTTATATCTAAAGCAAACATTTACAAAGAAATAAGGCACCTCCAGTAACAATCCTAGAAAAAGCTGGGGATGTACTTAGGAATATTTCCAGATTAACAGATACAGCCATTCAGAAACCAGCATTTCAAGGTTAAAGCACTTGTATTTATATTGCCACTACTCAAATGATACTCAAAGTTTGTTTTAAGAATCTACTATCTCTCTAGATCTGGACTGTAAAGAATCATGTCAGGGGACTGCAACCCTGGAAATGCTCATTTCTAGGCATTTCATGTGGATCTACCTAGAAGTGCATAAAACCTCTAGTCCTTCTTGAAGATTGTTTTTCTTTTCAGACATCAGTGTTTGCAGTAATTTTAAAGCATATTTTCAGTAAAAGTCCTCCTTTTAAATAATGCTCTTTTCCACAACACTTAGCTGAAAAGATTCCTGTACTTCTCATAAAAATTAGCTCTCACATACAAACTCCGCATATTTCAAAGGATAAAAGGTTAAGAAAATAGGGAAACTTTAAGTAAGCATTAACACAACTGCAAAGTAGACCCACTGAAAGGCTTTTCCAGAAGAAAACATTTGAAATCCCAAATCAACAAGAAATTTATGAACTCCAAAACAAATCCATTTTTGACAGATAAAAAATGGGATCCTGTCTTGGGCAAATGTGGGATAATCAGAGTGTTCTCCTGCTGTATCATCCCTTGCTTTTATCCTTTGGAAGGCAGTTTCTAATGGAAAAAAGTATCTGCAAAATTCCAGCAGACACAACTACATTTTGGACATTGGAAACAACTACATTTTGAGTTACTGACATGGATGTGACTTATTTCTTGATCAAAATATTATGCAATATTGGTCAAATGTCTTTTATTAAACCATTGCTATTCCTTTTAACACATTTTTAATCTCATTACAACTGTATCAAGCCTATTTTTCACAAATTATCGTGATAGCAAATTATCTCATTATTTTAACTCACCTGTAAATTCCTTATTAACTACTATTTTCCCTGGGATCCTGTTAGGGTGACAGGCCCATCATAATTTGATTCATTTTTCCTTTTAATATACTGTCAAGGATTTTTGTGTTATCATCAGTTTCTCAAAAAAAAAAAAAAATCCAAACAAAGCAAAAATAAATAATCCAAAAGACATCTCAACCAGACCCTTTAAATTCTTGGAGGTGAGCTGCAGAATACATTGCGTTGAGATATCTTATGTTAGCAGAACATTTTGGTCTCAAGCATGTGTAAATTAAGTAGTTTCTGTTATTTAATTTATTATTTTCACTGAGAGACAGCTGACTACCTGCAGTGTTAAAACCAATATGCTTTTTTCATTTAAGAACTTCCAGAAGTATATAGTGCCACCTTTACAGTCCCCAGGTAATTTCTTTGCCTCGTGTAACACCCCAGGCTAGAGGGATTTCTACAGCAAGTCCTCAGCTCCCTTGTCATTTCAGAGGATCAAAATGCCACCAGCCAGTGGGGAGACCAGACCTACTTTTTCCTGGAGTTAAAGCACTAATATCTTTGGTGTAGATAATTTGAGAATGGATGGGATTTAGCTCGACTTTCTTTGAGGGGGAAAAGGTGATCCCCCTGCATATTAGCTGAGACAGGGTTTTGTCCCAGAGACACTTCTTGCCTTTCACTACATTTCCTGAACTAAAGAAATGGGGGAAAAAAAAACAGTGTTGGAAAGAAACCTGTTCTTACAAAAAGGGGCAGAGGTGGCAGCCAGGACAACATCAAATCACAGCATATCCTAAGGGGACAATGCAGCTGTGCAGGGTCTTCTCTGTCTTCTGACACCCCAGGTTTTGTTTCCCTGGGTTTTATTGATACAACATGGAAAACAGGAGTTGCTAAAGTCAAACCAATGCACTTTCTCCTCCTCAGAGTTAGTGAGTTGATTGCACCGAATCCTGTCTTTCTACAGTTTAGAGACATCCAGACCGGTGACCTTCTGATAGCAAACCTGAAGACGTCCCATCTCTCTGAGATGTCTCCCAACATGACAGTGTGATAAAAGGGGTTTTTTAAAGTCTGGGAAAGGATTACTTGTAGAGCAAAATGATTGTTTTCTTAAACCAAAGCCAAGAATATGCAAATATTGGATTAGAGGAGACAGAAGCTTTATATCAGACAGGCTGGAGGTCCAGAAACATTGACAAACATTACAAGGACTGATTTCATGTTCATGTCCCAAACATGCTCAGTTTCCAGGCTGAAATGAGGATTCTTCCGATTCCTGACTCACTCCCAGGCTCCGCGCCTCAAGCATCAGGTTGAACCACCTTCCACATCGCCAATAATAACAGTGCCACAGGGCCAAATTAGGTGCTCAGTTACACCTGTGCTCCCCCCGGCTGCAGATTAGGCTGGCGGTGATAGGGGTGTAATCCCCACGCAGTGGCGGGGCCGGGCGGGTGTCGCTGCCTGAACTCATTACACGATTATGTTGATGACGCGTGAGAGGCACCAGCTGCTCCCTGCCGAGGTGTGGCACTGGTGTCTCTCGCGCACGGTGGCTGCGGCAATGAGGTTTGGAGCCAGAACACCTGAGCTAAATCAAATTACTTTACTGACACCCTTGCTGCTCCTTCATTTCCATCTGGTTATTAAATCCATAGCTGTTTCAAGCCAACAGCGTGAGGAGGGGAAGAGGAGCTGGGGCTTCAAGACCCTCCTCTGAGGTAGCCACGTGCCCACGCAGGGCAGGAAGAGAACAGTAATTTTGAGCATATGATGGGGAAATTTCATATACAAAAGTGTGTTCTTTGTGCCTTGGACACTTCCTGGGGCAGACAGGGGCAGGCGTGGGACAACACCTACAGTGCACCTAATTCTTCCTTTGGAGCTGGTCCCACTGCCTTGTTGGACTAAAGCCGTAATGGTACAGGCTGGCCTTTCAGCCACATATGACAATAAATAATAAAAAGCAACCTTCATGGATTTATGGGCAGCTAGCTAGCTCTTATAATAGAAAATAAAGGACTCATAGGAACGCACTTAGTGGTTGATTGGAAAATAAACGACTGGGGAGAAAACCATGAAGATATAAAAGGCAATCTTATAAATGTCACTGCAGATGAATATACAGCAACATTTTAGACAGAAGAGTTGTTACTCTGAAAAAAGAAGATATCTTGCAGTTTATTGAATGTCCTCAGTGCCAGCAATGATATAAACTGACTGGAGATCTTTTGCATAAGTTCTGGGATTGTCCAGAGTAACACAAGATTGGCAACAGACACAAAAAACAAATGCATACAATCCCTTTGCAGCCTGAAGAAAAACTACTCGTTTGCAAGACTGGTTCAGGAGGCCCTGTGCTCACTCCTGTCTAACTTCTCAGTCAACCTGAGAATACTTAACCTTCAAGCTTTTCAGTCTGATATTGATCTCAATGCTTTTTGATGTTTGGAGGGAAGAAACTTCATATAAAACCTGGATTTTGAAATACATCTAATATGATGTTAAATAATGAGATGAACTTTAGCAGGGGGGTTGGACTAGATGATTTCCTGAGATCCCTTTCAACCCTTGTGATTCTGTGGTTCTGTGAATGTGGTAATAAGTGGAGTAAATGTTATTTTATGTAATAGAATGGATCTCCCATAAGCATGACAAAAATTTTAAATGTAAAAAAATATTTTTACATATAAAGTCACTTCTGAGAAGACTCCATGGAACTTAAGGAGGATTTTACAGAAATATCCACTGTTCATGTACAGACAGCAGCTAAATAAGGATTAGAGTGACAACAGCAAAAATACAGATGTCATTAGCAACTACTTTTTACTATTTACCATTTCCCCTTTTGTGTGCTATCTAGAATTTTTCTGTCACTTAGGCCTAAGTCTGTATGTCCAGATTATGTCTAAATGTGCAAAGTATGTCAAACACAGGATCCTCACTGTTCTGTGTTTCCCAACAGTATTCAAGCAACTCCAATAGCCAATTCTAGGTCAAAGCCATGGTTTTGGTGAAGCAGGTTTTAACCTCAAGCCCATTTTAAATTCTGCCTTTCTTTCTATTTACATATGTTTAATGCAATTGTACTTATAATTATATAATGCATATTACCTAATGCAGCAAACCAGAAACAAAGCAGTTACACTTTATCCTAAGGTTATTATTGGTTAAAATAGCTATCACTAGAGGGACTATATCTAATTGTACCTAATAGGTGTAACCCAAATTTCAGAAACAAAAACAACTGAAAGCATTTTTCTATTTGAGAAAGTAATTTATATTTGGCAAGCCACACATCCTATTGAAAATACCTCAGATCATGATCTCTGTTTTTAATAGCCATGCACTTACAGCTGCTAGGGTGCACTTTAGTATAAAAATTGCTATGAAACAGATGTGTTTAAATGGTGCAGTCATAAGCAACTTTTTTGAGCCAAGATCACTCAAATGTTGCAAGATCAGTAAGTCTACCTTCATGACTGACAGTTGCCTAAAGAAAAACCTGTGCAGTCATACTGGTTTTATCATGGAAGTGTGAATGTGAGTGAATAATGCAAAATTTGCATGCAGTTTTTTTGTACAATCTTTTAAAATTATTTTCTGTTGGCGATGGTGATGGACTGGACAAATAAGAGGAGCAACTTTATCAACAAACCTACTCAAGAAGGATTGTAAAGCAGCAGGCAGATAGTTTACATAGCTCTGATTTCCAAAAGACATTTCCCAAGAAGGCTAGATGTGCCAACAGGACCTGGGCTGAGCAGCACTAGGTCATATCAAACAGAAAACAAACATGAGGAACTGGAAGCACACAACTAGGTGCTTCAACAACCCCATTTACCCATGGGATAATGAGAAGGGACAACTCACACCCTGGCACAGCTTTCCAAAGCTTTGCTAAATGCACCATATCATCCTCTTTTCAAAGCAGAGGAACCAAGCTGCCCTGCAGAAATCATACAAAACACTGCTGTTCAACATGGTGTTCCCTAAAGTAGGAATATCCATCTGGATGAAAGAAACTGGGAGCAGCACCACCATCATCTGAGTAACACAAGTGCTCCCAGCTTCTTAACAAGTAAAGCCATGTTGCTGACAAGCACCCTATTAGCTCTGTCTTTCAAAGCCTTATCTAGGGAGACTGCTGTGAAATCAGGGAAGAAAACAAGAATACAGCTGTCATAACACCCTGAGTGAATCACCTGAGTGAACTCTCTATCTTCAGAAACCAGTCACTGTAACCGCGAAGCGGAGCTGGAGAGCCCACCTTTGTGCCAGTTCCAGCTGATAAGTAGAAAGTGACACTTGGTAATGTTAGGCTAAACGCTTCTCAGAAAGTCCATATGTGAATTAAGGAAAGACTAGATGCATTCCTTGATTTCACTAACAAGTTCACTTTTCCTTATCTATCCACTACACTAAAAATCAATGTGTAATTGAGAATGCAGAGGTTAAAGGGACTCAAGAGACTTATTACACAAGACACTCAAGCTCAGTGCTATTTACAGTAGAAAACTACACTTACCTACAAGTTAGTTGTAAGAAAATGTTTTTTTAAATTTAAAAATTATTTCATATGTTTCAAAAGATTCTAATCACACAGATTTCGCCTAAGAGAAGACTGACAGGTGTTTAGATGTAGAAGGAAGAGGTTTTGAACTGACTTTACCACTACTAAATCTAGGTTACAGTGATACAATGGCTTACAGGCCTGGTTAAATACCAGAGAAACACACTTCATGGCAACATTTATCTATATATCACACTTGACACTTAATTTATCATAGTTTTCTCTGTGTCTTCCAGGGCAGAAGAGAAGTAGGCTGAAGTCTGAATTTCTAACAAAAGTCTGGTGTGACCCCCTGAATTAAATATCTGATTCATTAGCATCTGAAGTGTAACATCTTGTAAAAACATCTCCTGAAGACTGAGACTCAAAGCTTACCAATTCCAGTCTAGTGTGTCCCCAAATGAACTGATTCCCACTGAGGCAAGTCAAGTAAGGAGCCTGTACGTACATTCGTGTCATTTAGCTATTTACCAATACACAGATGGGTTTCAAGTCCATTGGTTGGGATATGCTCAGCGTGGAAATGTGCCCCCTAAACTCAAGGTTTGTTTCACCCGACACTTCAGCTGTCTAAGATCAGATATCTGAATCCATACCTGTCACCCCGGGATACCTTTATTGTCAATGGAAAGATGTCAACAGGCACTTATGGAGAGAGAGTCATCTGAACTATTGAGATACTCGTCTTGGGTTTCTCGGATAATGGATGAGAGAAATCTTCCTGTGGTAATACATACTTGTCTCTCGCCACTGGTAACAAATGTACCCTGGGGTGACTGGCTCAGATGTAAATATCTCACATCTATACAAGCTAAGGCATTTCAAACCGGTGTTGGCCATCTAGCCGCTCTTTCCATCTGGTCCAGCCAAACCTGGACCCTCTCTGCCCTGTGGGTATGGCTTCTTCTCCCATTTGACAGGTAAAGGGTCAGGAAGTGGATCAGGCTGGAAAGAGATACCTTCTCCCTCTTTTTTATTCCCTGCTGGCTTCATTCTTGGCTGGATCTGTTCTTTGGATGGATTAAATCTTAGCCACACTGTCCAACCATCCTCTCTCCGAGCCATGTTATAGGTATCCCTGGAATACAGTCAAAGGAGATGTGTAGAAAGGTGGGAAGTGGAAGGGAGAAGGAATACAAAGGACCCCAGGAGAAGGACGAGCTACAAATCCTGGCATGCTCTGCCGAGAGCAGGTTGTCCCTGGGGAGCACAGCCTGAGGCACAGGTTGTGTACAAAAGAAATACATTGGGGAAACATCTACTGCAAGTCAGGCAAACAGAAGGAGAGGGGCTTTTCTGGCTGGAACTTGTGGCAGTAGTTTCACCACAATTTTCCTTCTCCTGTGCTTCTTTCTAAGCACCTGTAACTGTGATTTCTGCTAGCACTTTGTAAATGAATAAATGGGTTTGCATTTTACTGTATCCTGATTCGAATTAGGGATGATTTCATGCAATCTGCTTACAACAAAGAATTCCTTACAACAGGATACAGCAAATCTAAACCACAGGGCTACAGGAAGAAGTGCCAAACTCACCAAAGCCCTGCTTGAAGGCATTCAAAGAAGAGTTCAGCACACCTCTGTAAACAGTGCTCAAGCCAGACTGAGACCTGGGGATCAGGTGAAGAAGTGTCTCCCAGATACCAGTAGCAGCCAGAAAAATTCCCCAGTGTTCCCAGCAGTATTTGAGAAGCCTGCTTGGACCCAGAGATATGTCCTTAGGTTGTGCAATTTCTGACAATTCAAAACATTCATGTAAGGGAATGTCTTTATGAACAGACTGAGGAGTACTGTATTCACAGCAGGAGTTTGCAGCCAGACCCATCGTTTGGGCAGGAGAAGGGAAATGTGGACGGCAGAGAAGCATCAGCATGCTCCAACATGTCTCTGATCTAAAGACAGGAGGCATATTGAAGGACAAAAATGAAACCTACATTATCATGGCCTAGTAAGAAGTCAGAAAATAACATGTATTTTGTGTATTTTGTATTTTAAACTCGATTGGTGATGAAGCATACAGCTCCAACATTATCCCATTTTCTGTTCCTTAGCTCCTTAGGAGCACAGATGCAGCAAACAGTTAAGAGACAAAGCAGAATTAGTTTGATAAATAATTTAACTGAGCGGGGTGAGTTAAGCAGGTTCCCACAAAACGAAATTCATTATAGCAAGAGGGCCTTACAGATAGCACAAACACCTGCCTGAAATACCTGGAGAAACTCCACAGAGAAAATTTCAAAATCTCCCATGAAACTGTAAAAATTGTTTTGTATAAACTACATTTTACATTTTATTTGTTATACTGAATTTATTTTATTGTTGGGGGGGTGGAAGAAAACCGGTTATTAAAAACATCTGATTTCAGTCCAACATTTTCTATAATTTTATTTTGTCAACAGATGGGGGGATATCTACTGAGCATATAATGGGTTTATCACTTCTCCAATGCAACTGCTGCCAAATCTCTAAGGTTAGAGTCTTCTCTCAGCTATAACATTGCGAAATCCACACTAACTATACTGAAATTCACAAATGTTTCTTCATGAGGTTTTAAATGAAAGAAAATCCTGTAAAATTAGTATATTTGTATTATTATGTAGGTGCTGCCTTGTAATTAGCAAGTATTACCATCAAAGCAGAATGGTTTGGTAATAATATTCAGTGGACAGAATGAGCTCCTGAAAGGCTGTCGACCTTTGTTCTTAGCTAATGTCAATACAGAAGTGTATAAATGACCAAATACAATATATCACGATTTCTAAGGTTGGTTTGAATTATACTACTGACATTTTATTACATATATTGGGCTGGCCAGCTTTTAAAATTTTATGTAGTGTTTGTTTTGGAATGGAGGTCATTTCTGTGGTTATGGATTAGCAGTGCAGCTTGGCTTTTCCCACTCCCTGTTACCTCAGGCTATAGCCAGAGCATATTTTTTGTTTGATATTGCCAACTTAGAATTTATAGGTGCACAGCTCACACCACCAGTTGCCAGAGGCACTCATAAACCCTTCTTCTTAGCACAAACTATCAATATATATCCTGATCAGGAGGGCACCCTGAAAATAATAGCTCTTTGTTTCCCTCTGGCTGCAAAGTGCCATTGCTGGCCATGCAGGATTTGGAGGAAAGCAGTGATAGTTACTGTGCTCCGACAGATGCCTCCGCAATTTTAACCTGCTGATATACAGTGCAATGAAATAGGCCTACTTGCAGTCACTGTACAGAGAAAATCTGGCCAAAACTCGTATTTGGTCTGGACAAGACCAGAAGGACTCAGTAGTCATGCCTAACACAGAGGTCAGAAGAGGAGAGTGCAATGTGAAAGGCACTCCTCCTTCTCCTGCTCCTGCTCCTCCTCCTGCTCCTCCTCCTCCTCTTCCTTTTCCTCCTCCTCCTCTTCCTCCTCCTCTGTTTAATCAGAACATTACCCGTGAAGTAGAATTTCTTCTACAAATCCCACTTCTTCAGAAATCTGAGAAGTCTAGTAGAAACATCGTTTCAAACCGAGATCTTAGGAGAGAAAGGAAGCCCAGAGCTGTGTCTGTAAGGTGCTAATCTTGGAAGCGAGGGAGTCGGTTTGTAATGTCAAGACCAGAAGGAAGACTGAGCAGGGTCTGACTCCTGGGCGGGTACTGCTCACCTACCCCGTGCACACACACAGGCATAGAAAGACTTCACCCTTCAGCAAAAGCATTCCAAAAGGGGCTTTTAATGCATTCAAGTGGTAACAAAAACCCCCTCCTAAACCACAGGAGTTATTACCAAAAAAATATTAAAATATCTGTCCTTTATTCAGATCTGCCATGGAAAGACCTTTGCAACATCAATGAGAGCTCAAGTAGGCTGCCAAATTTATGCTGTGTGGAGGGGAGGTTTTTAATAAAGGCATAAAAAGAGAATGGATGCCAAGCATGACAAACATCTGCCCAAGAACAAAGCAGGTGAAAACCATCTTCATCTGCCCAGGCCTACAAATACTGCCTGCTCCCTTCCTGCCATAGAAACAGGACACTAAGGCTCAGCTTTCACCATCTCCAAAGACTTGGCCAGAAATGTGGAACAGTTGAAAAATACTTTAGACTGTATAATTTAGGAGATCATAAAACCAGTAGGAGAGTTTGAGAATTATTTAGATTTATGAGCTGATGGAAGTTACTTAGACATCCACACAGTCAGAATCTCTTCCATGAAGTCAAACTGCTTAAAGATCAAAGTATCTGTATCAACATTATCACCAGCCATCAAAAAAAAGCTGCGACATACAACAGATACCCCCTCTGCCTGCCCTCAAATTGTCAAGAGTGAGCAGTTTTCAGTGCTCTTGGGCAGGGCACATACAACATACACATGTACTGTAGAAGGGGAGGGAGCCTGGGGGGAAAGGACAAAAACATTGTTGAACAAGCATTTGGCTGGAATGCTAAAAATAGGCAAAATTGTACTTGTCCTTGCTGACTTCTGTTCTTTAAGTTTATAATTTTCATGCTATACGTACCATTGTACATAGAAACTGAACATTGGGGAGTGTGCATATTTCCAGCAGTGGTGGTGACTAACAAACATGTCTAAGCTGATGCAGAAAATGAAGTAAACTACTAATTTGCCTTTAAAGGATGTGTCATCTCTATGATCTATGTAGGGTAATGAGGCTGTAATTTGCAGGAGCAAATTACAATATTGGAAATGAACACCCATAACGTTGTGACCATCACACAAATACACATGGCTTTCTTCAGGAAGTAACCTCCATTGTGGCTGTTCATTCTTTCATATTCTGACCTGTTGGTTCATGAAATAAGGGTTAACTCAATGGGAAATCAGTAATCCGTAGTAAATCCTGTACCAATCCTTATTTAAATGCGAACCCCAATTCACTTTTTTTCCTCTTTATAAGTAATACGAGTTCTTTCACATGAAGTCAGTAGGCTTTAGATTTCTGAAAGTTGTTTCATATGCAGAGAGAACCTTAAATGTGTAAACATCCTTTGCCTTCTTAAAAAAATACAAAACCTGTTATGCAGAAAAGTTGTGTGGAAAACAGTCTGTTGCTTACAACTGAGTAAACGCAGCACGTTGCTGTTACCCCCACAGACAGTGGAGCTCCGCTGACTCCAGTGGGCAGAAGTAGGGCTTGTATGCCAGAGGGGTTGGCTGAAAGCTGTCATGTGATAAGCCTTACTTCAAAGATGCACAAAAGCAAATATGACTAGACTGTGGATCTATTCTTCAGTTCTTCTGTTATATTTAAGAAAAACCATAAGTATTTACAGTTGTGCACCCTTATCACTACCATTCTCAAACCCCTAGATATCTCTTAGCACCTAGGTTTCCACTGCTGAAGTGCTCCTTGTGCTTAAACTTCTGCTGTTGCACATTAGAAAAAGTGCCTCTGCCCACCAGTGCTAAGCTTTGTAACACTTAATTCCTATCTGATGCACAAACTAGACAGGAAAAAGTCCATCTCAGCAGCAAGGACAAGTGCATCAGACAAATTCAGATATACCCCTTCACCACTAGCAACACAACTCTGCCTCTCAAGACGTGGTCAAACAAGACCATGATACTTTGGTTGAGGGGATCAAGAGCATGCTGTCTGGCACAAGGCCTAAGTTGTCATGCCTGCTTGGTGGACACCTACAGGATGGGGCATTTCAGGCAAGACAGACAAGGCACACTGACTTTCTGCCCTTTACACGTCCCGCCTACCATCATCTTCCTGTTCTCAATGCGGTGTGATGCACCTGTAAGAGAGATAAACACAATCTCAAACTCACCTCCTATGTGAGTCGCTTCCAGCAGAGTGAGGCACTGTTACTGCCATTAGAAAATGTACTGCAATGAGATTTCATCAGAAGTGGGGTACAATTTCCTGGTCAACAATTCTTAGGAGAAATCAATTTAAAATGTGATAGGTACAGAGAAGAGTTACCAGGTCTAATAGGCTGTAAGTAGACCGGGAGGGGCAAACACAAAGGAACTATTTTTAAATTAAGGATGATTCTGGCAGAAGAACTAAAAGATACAAACATTATATAGATTAATTTAGACTGGAAATCAGAAGGTTTTTAGTGATTGCAGAGTGGAGACTCCATGATGCATTTGCTTTCCAGGGCAGCAGACTCAAATTACTTTCTTGATATATGAAAATGACAGAGGGAAGAAAGAGCTGAAGGTGTTGGTAAAACCTTTTAAAAAAACAAAGGCTGATGTAGAGAAACTGAAGTCCCTTCTCAGCCCTAAGTGACTGGTCTCTTGAGCAAAAAGGTTCCTGAGGAACCTGTCAAAATTGAAGTGACTTAAAAAACAGCTCCTGGACTTGGAAGGCTCTTACCAGGAGAAATGAAATAATTAAAGGAGACCAGTCATCCTGAATGGAAATGGACCAAAAGCTTGATGAACAGTCACGAGTGGGGATGTAGATGAGCCCCTGCTTCCCCTACCTCTGTGTTGCCTGCTGTGCTGTCTGAAGAAACCCAGAGCCACTTCAGAGCTCCTTCAGTGAAATCTAGCTTCAACTACAACGTGACCCAGAAGGGATAAAGTATGAGTGAAAGGGATTAAGCTAACTGAAATCTTACGGGTTACTCCAACCTAGAGTAATGGAGGCTAAATTTGGGAAGGTTTAGCAGGGTCTGTGGCTGGGAAGCGTACCAGAGAGCTGCAGTGAGTTTGACACACAATGGAAGGGGAGCCTTAAAGGAAGATTAAGAGGCACCTCGGTCTGTGTATACCCCACCCACAGCATATATATACCTGACTAGAGAGCCCTAGAGAGGTGTCCCAAGATTATTCCTGTTTTCCAAACTGACACCCACAAGAATCAATGTGCATGTAGAGGGCACAAAGAACAGAACCCATGTGAAGACCTTGAATTTCCACATGGGTTTCACCAGTTTCTTTTGCAGCCCTCATCTTGAGACAATCAGTCTCAAACCCTTCTGTCCTAGAAGTACCCTGACTTTCCCAAGGCTGCAGCCTTCCACCTGGGAGCCCGCCTCCCTAAAGTCTTCCTCCTAACCACTTTGCAACCCAGAGCTGCTGTTCCCCAACACTCTCCCATTCTCCCTTATTTTACAGGGCAACCTAATACGATCAAGATGTTCAGTATGTCTGGGCTGAGGCAGGATGAAAGTGAAAACCACACTGAGCTCGGTAGAAATAGGGAAAAGGCAGCTATTTGAGATAAGTGTTCAGCAAAAAAAAATCCCCTCCAGGAGACTCAGCACATGCACAAGATCTCCCAGTGGAGGGGGAGCCCCCTTCTCCCCTTGTAAAATGAATGGGTGCCAGAGGGGCCACCTCTGCTATAGCAGCAAACTGCAAATCATTCCCTCCCACCATGGACCTTACCTGGTTAAGCAGGACTCTAGCAGAGGCAACAACTCTGCTTGCAGGGTCAAGAGCAACACATTTTCCTTTAGAATGACATAGTACATCGTAATGTGTCTTGCAGGATTTTTTCCAAAGTCTGTTCCCAGCTGCACTGGGAACGGGGCTGCCTCCCTGAGATCATGGCCAGTTTCATTATTCCCAGCAAAGGCAGCTGCTGTGGGAGAAAGGTAACCGGGGCTGTTCCCAAAGACAGCTCCGAACACAGGGTAAACATTTTGAAACACAACCTGAATTGCAAAAAAAAGAAAAAAAAAAAAAAGACTGAGAACAGAAAACTGAGCCCAGGACTGGCATGTTCGTATTAACACATTCCCCAGTGGACAACCTGCTGTAATTGGATCTCTTGGAGCTTTATCAGGGTGAGACTTTCAGTCTTTATAGACTGAATGGCAATGATTAAGTATGAAAATTTATATGTCCCTACGCTTAGGCCTGTGCTTGGGTAGCACTATACTGCTCATGAACAAACACAGACGTCAAGACTGTTGCTATCTGGTAACAAGTTGTATTGGAGGGATCTACAAGAGATCCACTGAGAACAACTATCCCATAATATAGACATTATGGGAGAGATACTCTGTAGATCCTATCAGTTTTATCTCAGTTTTTCTGGAGCTGAACTTTAAGCAGTTGCTTTTTTTTGCACAGGTGTCCTTTCAAATGGCAGAGAAGGAAAAGCCATTGCCACTTTCCTTTGTGCTCACCCAGCTTGCAGTCGGGGGTGGCGATGGGGCCAGCCTTACCCCAAATAGCCTGTTTGCAGCCAGCTCAGCCACGGTTATGTGAGCTGCAGCTACATTTACAACTGCCATTCAGACATTGCCTCCAAGAGTCATCCTTCACATTACTGTGCCGCTTCTCCGCGCTGACAGTACTTTGCACTACAGGGGCACCTTCAGTGTAAGGACTGTAAAGCACTCTACAACACCAGATTGCTTATGAATTAAGCCTTGCTTGCACTGGCAAGCAATTCCTGTAGTGAATTAAATACCCCTTCCAAGCCCCTAAATAAATTCATGAGACTACAGAAAGCATCTAAAAGGATATGTAGAATCCCTTGCCTCCCCAGCCCTCCTCCTTCCCTCACAGATGTATGCAGTGTTGATTATTGCCTGCATTAAGACAGATTATATTTAATGGAACTGAAGCTGTACACGTTTTTAAAGCAGGCTGGCTCTGTGTGACTGCGTTGAACAAACAGTCCTACTGAGGCAGTAGTTCACAGTTACTGCTTGGTTCTTTGTTTTCTGGTTCTTTAAAAGCAATTTAAAAAAACCCGCTTCCCTATAAAACTTGGGATGCAATAAAAATGAAGATGAGGAAAACAAAGGGTTGTGAAACCATTCAGATCCCTGATTAATGGAAAAAATCCCAGCAGAATCGAGCTCTTTGATTCTCACATTTCAATGTTAAGAGAGACTTCCCAGGAAGCTCATTCTCACATCAGCAGCGTACCCGATATCCAGAGAGTAAATGAGCAGGAACTCACTGCGGTGCCAGACTTCTATCAGCCATTAGAGAGAGAAAGATTTACAGCATGAGACTGTATAATAAACCATCCTTATGGTGATAAATCAATTCTCAGAAAGGAGAGAGGAGTGGGCTGCTGTAGTTAAGGCACACGAGTGACATCAAAAAAAAGTCATCAAGCGCAAGTTGCTGTATGCCATCATGGTGTTGCGATGTGAGCTTTGGGAATTCACAAAACCTTTTCTTTCATTGCCCATCTTTTGAGCATGACATTTGCTTTTCTCCCATGTATTCATGCCTGTGAAGGGCTCTGGCATTCTTAGGTAGGTGGTGTTGCAGAAGCACAGTTTTGCAATGCTTTTCTGAATGGGCAAAAAGGGTTTAAAATGCATTTTAGTGTTTTAAAGGGCTGAAACATGGTTGAGGAGAAAAATACATTTCTTGGGGGAAGCATAACAATGAATTTTTAATGAAGAATGGTCAAAAGGTCAAAAGAGCACAATGCGACTCCTTTCAAAGTGATGTGATAAGCTGGAACCACACGTCTGCAGGAGACTTAACAGGAATAAAGAAAGCATCCTGATAACTGGAGTTAATCAACTGTCATGTCCTCACCAGGACATACTACCCTCCTTGGAAAGGGAGGGGAAAGAATAACCTTAACAAGGTTTCCACATTCCTGAAAGAGAAGATCTACAGCAAACAGCAAAACCAGCAAGTTTGTCACTGGTGAAAATGCAGATCTCCTTTACCAGACATGCAAGAGACGAATCTGAATAGTGGGAAATACCTGTTTAACAGTTCAAGATTCTGTTGTTTTCAGCGACAGATCAGTCAAGGATGAGGAGGTGAATGGGAAGAACATACTGGGGCCTATCTGTCCTTGGGAACAGACAACGGGGCAAGAAATGGAAGGTGCTCAGGTGTGCCACAGAACAACTCATGAGCACTGGGGACAGCCACAGCAGAGTTAGTTGTCCTCAGTTCCCTTTACTGACAAAGGAAATGAGAGTTTCAAGAACACAATTCCTCTTGTTCTAAAGCAAATGCTTACAATAGAGATCTGCTATTTTAAAATGCTTGTTTCTCTCTTTTGCCTATAAAGAGAATCCAGATTCAGACAGCTTAAAGTGGTGTGAGGACTCTCATCCCAAGATTCATCCCAAGCTGAATTTTCTCTTCTAATTGTCCTGCCACAGTGATACCTATCTCAATGACATGGTAGTTCCCTACAGAAATGAAGCTGTTGAGAATATTCCTGTCTACCAAAAGAAAGGAAATTTGAGAATGGTGTTTTGCAAACAAAGGTGTTTGCAACTCAGAAGGGTTTTAACCATTTCCATGTGTTATTATTTCTGTGTCCCTGTTTCAAGCACACACCAAAATTGATTGTGAAAATGGTCTTTTGCTTTTTTGCACTCAGTTTTTCATAGGCCTGCATGAAAGCCTCAGATTTAACTCTGCATCTGAATTCTAAGTGTATCTGAAATCCTAAAGGGTCTCAAATTTGCAAGTGGCTGTTGTTTAAGCAAAAATAAATCCCTGGGAAAACTGCAGACCTCATTGCGACGTTAGGTAGGAAACAATGACTGCTTGACAATGGCATAAACAAAACTTGCTGGTATTTGTTGGCAAACTATAAAATTTGCAGATTTAAAAATAGGAATGAGCAAATACTAAAAAGCAAGTCCCTGGCCTGGGCTAGAGAGCATACTGCTTTCTGACAGCAAGAAAGTGCAGCAGCACCTTAGAAGAAGGATTGCCCGAACTAAATATTTTTACAGAACATAGCAAGACAGGCCCATGGAGCTTAGTGACACTAAATGCTAACTTAATATAAATATTTAACAATCTCTGCTTCCAAGAAAATTCAGGCCACATGAAACATAGATTAGGATTGTATGTCATGAGCATATTCCAGTATTAGCATTAATGAGATCTAAACTGGCCAGCCAAAATAACAAAATAGTTGCTAGAAAACAGCGGCTAAGCTATCTGCCATGCTGTCTTCATCTCTCTTACGATGGTCTGAGTCCAAGCTGCAGTCAGTGATACCCAAAAGTCAGAGAAGATTAGTAAGTCAGGTGTGCTGGTGCACAGTACTGGGCTGAAAGATAAAGTGGAATTCATTTAATCTGTTAATCAGGATTCTAACATTCAAATGTCCTACCCTGAAGCTTTTCAAACTGACATTGTGTTGAATGATAAAGTTAATATCAGTTGACAGTTTGCCAGAAGCCATTAATTTAAACTCTCAGTTTTGTTTCAGAGCTTGTTAATTTTGTTGTGGCTTTAGAAGAGGAAGAATCCAAGTAAGGAACCACCATGTTCCCTATTCTTTCTTTTTTTTTAAGCAGAAAAGTCATTTGCAAAATTTTTTCCCCACACACTTTTTTTTTAGAAGAAGTAAAAATGAAATTAGACCTTTGTTTATACAATACTCCACACTGGTCCTGGATTTATTTTTGAAAGTTGGTAAACTCTCCTTCCAATTTAAATTGAATAAATAGGTACAGCTGAGTAAATGGACAGAGTTAGGCTGCAAGTCATATGCTTTCACTTTAAAATTACATGTAGAGGAACACAGAGAAAGGAAGCAAAGAAAAAGTGTACAGAGGAGACTTCAATGTTTTCAAGACTAAGAAAATAAAATTACAAGCAAGGTGTGATGCCTGCCACATTTTGCTCTCATATAGCAGATGCTGTGGTCAGCTGTGGCTGGCTTGCTCACACCAGTGGCTGGTGATGCAAAGCACCCATTGTACCAAGTAACACTTGTGTGTCCTTTGGAAGCATTCTGTATCTCACATTGCAGCAACTAGATGGATTTTCACAGTTTGTTGGCCATAACATGGAGCAGGAACACAAAACCCACTACCAAAATGCAGCCATGATGCTTCCATAGTGAAGTACTCTGGTCAAAAATATTTCCTTTCTCTTAAAAATAAAGATCTCCAGTCCCGTGTAGCAAGCAGCATCTGTAAGTCTTCAGAGAGGAACCTAGTAATTCTCTTTAATTCTATTATTTCCCTACCAAAAGCACATATTAGACTCTAAGCCAATTCCTTTGTGTACATGAAATAATTAAGGTACTGCAACGAACTAAACAGTTTCCACAAAAATGAAAATTAAAGGCAATTCTGTGTAGTCAAAAGGGATTTTATATATTTTTTGTTAAACTGTGAAGAATAAAGTAGGCATAATTTTCTTAATATTGGATTTTCCCCTTGATAATAGGAAATATTAAACATATATAAATCTTTATACATATGATATATAAAAGGAAGTATATGGAAATATTAAAAACCCAGTACAATTGCTTTGTGGAACCTGAAAACAAACAGATGTGTGCCTCATCTTGAAAAATAACTCATGTATTCTTCTGCTGGAAAGAAGCTGTGTAGGCTCACTTGCAAAGAATTTTTACCTTCCCTGAAAAAGGGCTGTGGAAACAGCTTCTGCATCTGCTCTGAAAACTGTTAAAGGTGCTATGACAGTAGAAAGACGTACTTCTTTCCTTAGCATATACACAAGGCTATTAAACCAAACAGTTTTGCTGCTTCTCTGTATTTCATGCAGTAGTGTTACAGCATTTGGGACCTGCCCGTAATAGGAATTTAATCTGCTTTCACCAACACTTTTCTACAGTATTTAGAGTAACGCTTGTTGAATTATTTTTGTCCACATTCCACATGAATGCTTTCCCTTTCCTGCTTCTTTGCTCTAGGCAAACACAGATAGCAGACTTACACTGTGAGATCCAGTTCTCACTTTTATTTAATGGGTCAAACATATTTTCCATATTACGTTGTTCATTATATCTCAATATTTGGTCATAGACCCAGCCACAGATCTAATCGCTACATGACAGAAGTGATATATGTGAACCATTTCCAACACACACAGTTAAAATGATGCTAAAAATATTTTTTTTCTGCATAGGGAGAAAAGGAGGCTGAGGGGAGACCTTATCGCCCTCTACAACTACCTGAAAGGAGGCTGTAGTGAGGTGGGTGTTGATCTCTTCTCCCTGGTTATGGGAGATAGGATGAGGGGAAATGGCTTAGGTTGCACCAGGGCAGGTTTAGGCTGGATATTAGGAAAAATTTCTTCACCAAAAGGGTTGTCAAGCATTGGAACGGGCTGCCCAGGGAAGTGGTTGAGTCCCCATCCCTGGAGGTATTTAAAAGACTGGCAGACGAGGTGCTTAGGGACATGGTTTTGTGGTGGGATGGCAGGGTTGGGTTAATGACTGGACTTGATGATCTTAAAGGTCTTTTCCAACCTAAACATTTCTATGATTCTATTCTATGATTCTTCAATAAGCAAATGGGGATCCTTCCCATTGCATGTAGCAGAAGTCCAGGATGCTCTCAGACATTATTTTATCATTTGGAGCTTCATACTCTTAAGCCACTGAAATGCCAAGTTACAAGACCGGCAGCACGGTTCTCAAAGCAAATTTTGTACTGCTTCTGATTTGCAAAAAGAGGTTTCTACCCCACATTGAGTGAGAGGTAGCAGCTCCATGCTTTGTAATGGGGACACTGTGGAAACTTCTCACTGACTCCACAGGGGAGCCGCTCTGTGAGCTTGCAAGTTCCTGAAGGAGAAAGGATGCCAGGCACGTAGAAAACAAAGAGTGAACAATGTTTACCTTATGAATATCCCTGTTCACTACAGATATGATATATATTGGTATATAATATATACAGATATATTTTGTTCTCCAGTGAACAAAAAGCTCTGAAAGCTCTTTTAGACTAGGTCAATTAGTGATTTACAAGCACCAGTTTATTGACCCTCCATGCGCTATCTTTCAGAACATAGTAAGAGTTACATTTATACACTAAGTTTCAGCCTAGGGCATTTTCTGGATTTCTTCTAAACATCAGGACCTCTCATCACGATTTTCCCCTCTGCCATCTACCTGACCTCCAATGAAACATTTGAGCATGCTATCAAACCCCAGAATGGTGGTTTCCTATAGCAAAGTCATTCCTCCATCTCTAGCAAGAGTAACATGAATCACAGAATCATAGACTCACAGAATGGTTTGGATTGGAAGGGACCTTAAAGACCATCTAGTTCCAACCCCCCTTCTGGGCCTGGATTTCTGTTTTGACTTTTTATTGTTTGTTAGGCTTCAAGAAGAGAAATATTTAGAGCAGGTGGCCTGTGTTAAGTCTATATGTAATCAGATTTCTATAAATATCTGCCTCTCCCTGAGACACTAGCTTTTACTTTAAGAAAACATAGTTATTCCCAAGTAGAGGGTTATGTATGTGAGCAACTGATCTCCAAATTATCGTTATACACATATACTATTGAAGAAATGTGTTTGCACGTAGGCTTTCAATCTTTAACTATATTCTGGGACTTGATGATATTTGGTAATCAGCAAATTTCATGGTATGTCTGAATGCAACGTAGAACATACAGTGTCCATCCCTCCACACATTGTAACAGCCTCATATACATCCAGAAGGACCCTATCCCAGCACAACCATTGGTGCAAATGAGAGTGACCAGGTGGGCTTCACCTGACTTTAATTACTTTAGCATCTATTTAGTCAGTGGAGAAAAATAAGGTCTGGATTGTGGATGTCAGAAGTCAGGTAAGAGGAATTCCGTCCACCCTGACTTCCCCAGGCAGGGCCAGTGCTTGTACCTGCCTGTCAGCTTTCTCAGAAGGTGGGACTGTAGCACAGACTGAGCTGGGCAAGGGCTAGGGACATTGCCGTAGTCTAAAGAGTTCATCAGGACAAAGATCTTCCACTGAATCTGAAAACAGGAAAGCACTAGGTGCCATTTGTATCTCAGCTCCATCTCTAATTGGGTGCAGTTAAAGAGTATGTTTGCCCCTTTCCTACCTCACATATTATCTCTCTCTGCTGTGACAAAGCAAAAGGATGAGCTATGCCTCTCACTGGGGGAAGAGCATTGTGCCAGAAAAAAGCCCTACCCTTTACTTTTAAGCCATCAAGGATCTAATATTCAAAGGACAGGATTGTTCATTATACATATTGCTAAAGTGATTCCAGTGATGTGCTGCCCTGCACAAACAAGGATAGCTGCTAAGAATAGAAACTGTACTCATAAATAAAGCCTCCACCCCCAAAATTCCAGGAGGCATGAGTTTGGTTCAAATTCCAGCAGCTTTTACTTGACTGATCCATTCAACACCAGGAGTGATGAAACCATACAGCAGTGATGCACCATATACATTTGATAATTAGCAATACTGGAGATCCAAGAGCTCAAAACACCGCGCCCAAAATATACCAGGACGGGATCAGAACAACATTTGAACTGTCTGTCCCAAAAGGATGCCGTGCCTTTGGCTCACCCAGCCTCGGGGTGAGCTGGAAAACAGCAGCTGAACCAACGGTGCTGTCATTTTTGTTAATGAGGACAAGTACTAAAAGCTGCTTATTTGTTTAGCAGAGAACCAAGCAACATCAGCAAGACTTTGGCAGAATTAGAGTAAATTACACCTGGCAGGTCAGTTGACATGATAACCATATCCAGCATCTGATAATGGCCGCTGGAAGGGGCTGGCAGCAGGTGGCTGTCCCTTGGGCCTGAGCTGAGACAGTTCCTGTCTCACGGCACTGGCTATAGAAAGCTCACTGAAAATGGTGAAGCTTGTCTTCTGGTGGACACTCCACCAAAAGGGACAAATACCTGAGCAGCCAGGTGTTACCTGAGCCTTGAAACTGGAGACACATAGAGGTTAGCTCAATATATGTCATCCTGTGAGAACCAGAGTAAATTAAAATGCCTAGAACCAACTTCAGTTTTGGGGGATGGGGAACTAAATTGTTGCACAAAGAATAAATGGGAACTAATTTGTTGTTATAGAAATAAAATACTAACACATAACAACAACACTGGAGAGACAAAATAAATGTACTTTAGAAGAAACTGCCCAGGAGACCCACTGGAGAACTCAGAGGGTGTGACAAAAGGGACTAAGGGAAATGATGGCAGAACTACAGCTTGAGCAGGTGACAGTTCACATGAACTTCAGGTACACACTTACCAACCAACATGCAAGTCCATGTCAGTGCATTTCCTCGTGTGGTGCTTGGGAGGGCTCAGACCTCAAACTGCACCTGAAGAGGTTCTTGGCTTCTACCTGCAGCACCCACAGCCACTTCAGGGACCCCACCTAGCAGATATTTCTTATGACATCAATGTATTAGGCCTGACCTTGTCTAGAAGAACAGTATTAGTTATCTCAGTGCATTCCTCAGTGCTGCTCTCTCTGCAGTTATCACCCGAGGTCAAGCTGGAGCCCACTCGGCCACCGCTGCAAGCAGTGCCAGCCTTCAGCCCCAGGTCAGCTCTGGCTCCAAGGCCTGCAAGCAGCCCACAAAGCTCAGGCCATGCATTTGCTCCTCTGTGTGGCCACTGCAAGGTGTGATATACGGATTCCACCTTCTTCTGCTGTTCTGATATGAAAGCCGCTGTTCAAATATTTACCTATCAATCACACCCTCTCCTATCCTGTGTTTCAGGCTCTAACAACTGCCAACTATCTTTTTGTTCTTTCATTTCATATTATCAATTTACTTTTGATTGCTAGTCACAGCAAAAGGTCACATGAGATGGAACACTACTGGTTGAAAAAGTAGCTGGAAAACCCTGAAAATCCTGCTGATGTATATCTGATGAAACTTTCCATCTTTGTTAGTTTTCTGCATAGGAAATATTACTGTGCTGAACTAAGGCTTTACTAAAATCAAATCAGTGTTCAGCTGGTGGAAGCTGACTTTTATTTATAGCACCCAAAGCCTTTTTTAAAAAGCCCACCCAAAAAGAATTTCTATTTAGCAGCAGGCTGGGGCACTTTTTTCAGTAGCTCTCGTTGGGAGAAAACCCTCAAGACCCAGGAAAATCACAGCCCTGCATTGGTGTATGTCCACACTTAGTGCTGAACAGCCAGGTTAAACAACCAGGTTAAACAACTGAATGTACACTTTTACAGGAATGCACTTTGAAGTTTCAAACATTGGTCTTCCCATTTTAAAATCTGACCCCAAGATTAGTTTGGGGAATTGAGAAATAAACGGGCTGGTTTTACAAATGGAGATAGATCAGTAAAGTCACTACACTGAAACTCAAGAAACACTGTAAGTGAAAGAGATTGCAAATATCAACCCCTTATGCCAAATATTCATCTCTGCATTCTGTATCACCCTACATTAATTAACACACTGATAATCAGGTGTTTTTCCTTGCCATATACTTCAGCCGTTGTGCAACCTGGATAAACACAGGTACTGTGGGACTTGAAAAGGGAGACTTACAGGGAAAGGACAGCTGCACCACTTAATCTAAGCTATAGAAAGCATTTGAAGACCAGCAGTGAACCACGGAATATATTTACAATCTCTCTTCACATCTCAAACTTCTTTCACACAAGAGAATGTAATAGAGCAATAGACACAGGGTTGAACAGATCAAGTAGACAGCAGAACATCTAGTGGGATCATGCAATTGCCTACGCTTATCCCAAAGAAAAAAAGAGATTGCTGGATCTCTCTGATGCTTCACATACTCCAACTCTGTCCTACTTTTGTCAATATGTTTAAAATAAAAGATTTATCATAGAATCTTAGAATCATAGAATCATGTAGGTTGGAAAAGACCTTTAAGATCAAGTCCAACTGTTAACCTAACCCTGCCATCTCACCACTAAACCATGTCCCTAAGCACCTTGTCTGCCCGTCTTTTAAATACCTCCAGGGATGGGGACACAACCACTTCCCTGGGCAGCCCGTTCCAATGTTTGACAACCCTTTTGGTGAAGAAATTTTTCCTAATGTCTAACCTAAATCTCCCCTGGTGCATCTTGAGGCCATCTCCCCTTGTCCTGTAGCCCATTACCTGGGAGAAGAGACCAACACCCACCTCACTACAACCTCCTTTATGGTGATCTACTCTGAAATAGGGCTTACCTTGGCAGTGCAGGTACAAGAAGATGAAACCAAAACATTGATCTGGAGATAGACAGTTTCTCAGGATGGAGAAAAAAAAATTGTCAAAGAGTATATAGCCACTGAGAAGATGGCCCAAAGCAAAATGCTCTACACCCCTCCCTGACGCCTGTGATCTGGACATCCCAGGAGGTGTAAGGAAGAGGATTGAAAATATTGAGCTCCCCACCTTAGCACAGACAAAGCTGAGTGTTCAGGCCCTGTGTGTTTTAGCAGTCAAACCCACAAGTTGGCAGCTGAGATGGGTGCTGCCATGTCAGGCACAGAGACCTTGCAGAGAGCAGCATGATGGCAGCAGGTACAACCCACCTTCTCACCTACAGCATTACAAACAAGTGGGATTCCCTGGTGCCGCTTCATCTCCTCCTTGTGACAATGCGCCATTAGGGATTTGGTTTGTGTCTCTAGCTGTGTTCGTTTGCACGTATGTGTATGTTTAGATAGTGCTTGGTTATGGCTGTTGCCTCATGTTTATTAAAAATACATTGCACCAGGGAAATTATACCCATGTGCTTTAGCCTGGACTTTTGAGGATGCAGGAACAACTCTTCAATTAAGAGTTTTTTGCTTCCTACCTTACTTTCACTCCAGGGTGCCTAAACAAGAAAGCAACTGTAGTTTGAAAACAGCTTAGTCCATGGTAACACAGCAGTAAAACCAAGCTTGAAAATTGGTAAGCCAAACTTAGAGCCAACAGTGTCCAGGGGTGCACCAAGCACAGCATAGCCAGCTGGTCAAGGGAGGTGATTGTCCCACTCTATGCTGCACTGGTGCAGCCCCACCTCGAGTACTGTGTGCAGGTTTGGGCATCATGAAGGACATTAAACCATGAGAGTGTGTCCAGAGGAGTGTGACCAAGATGGTGAAAGGTCTCGAGGGCAAGACTTATGAGGGGTGACTGAGGTAATTTGATTTGTTCAGCTTGGAGAAAAGAAGGCTGAAGAGTGACCTTATCACAGTCTACAAATTCCTCAAGGGGGGTGGCGGAGGGAGAGGTGCTGATCTCCTCTCTCTGGTGACCAGCAATAGGACATGAGGAAATGGAATGAAGCTGTGTCGGTGGAGGTTCAGATTGGACATAAGGAAAAGGTTCTTCACTGAGAGGATTGTCAGTCACTGGAAGAGGATCCCCAGGGAAGTGGTCACAGCATCAAGCCTGCCATAGTTTAAGGAGCATCTGGATGATGTTCTTAGTTGTATGGTGGTTTAGTTTTAGGTAGTCCTGTGAGGAACAGTGAGTTAGGCTCAATGATCCTTATGGGTCCCTTCCAGCTTGAGTTATTCTATGATTCTATGAACCCATCTCAGTCTGCCGCTCTCTGTGTGGAAATATCTCCAGTTCTAACAACTACTGGCACCGCTCAGTACAAGCAACTCAGGCTGCTTCCATCCAAACCTTGCAGACTACGGCTTCCTGGGCAGCCCCTCAACAGAGACATGTGGCCATGAAACTTCACAGAAAATCCCATATGAGAAGGGATTTGTTACTGTTATACAAGGGCAGTTTTCAGTTATGTGACGATATACGCAACTGTTGCTGTTTCCATTTCTCCCCACACATCATTAGTGTTATTTGAATTAAACTCATGCTACTGATCTCTTCCTGAGAAGCTAATGGAGCAGATGTTATTTGGAACATACTAAATGGAAACATGGCACGTATTTTTTTAATAGGCTATGCAGATTTTTGTGAGGCAGAACTGAGGAAATCAGCCTGTTGCTATTTCTGGCTTTGCTGGCCGGATGTTTTTAGCATAATGTTTAGATACAGAAAAGCCAAGTCCTGAAACTGCAAAGGTTAGCACAGCACGGCATTCAGGCAGGTTGGCTGGGGAATACTGTAATAAACTGAGTGAACAGTGGATGTGGCCATGCTAAAATCTAGGGTTTATTCCCACTCTTGCCAGAAATTACTTTTTTACAACCTCTGCATTATGTAACTTGTAAAACGGGTAAAAGATGCTTGCAAGCTGGGGGTCAGAGGTATTGCAGCAAAGCAAATGTTAGGAATAGCACAAAATTATTGGTAGCAATTGGTAGACAACATCAATTTACAACCCCTTGGTTCCCAGCTTAATGCAGTGTTTTACTAAGACACAAGGTCTCTACTTCTCTTAAAGAAGAGGGGAAAATCATAAAGGAGCTCTTATATAAAAGGCATATATCATGTGTGGTGCTCTGAAGGGCTATTGCACAGGGGCAACTAAAGGACTGTTATTAAGTTGCCTGTATGTTATCATGTCATACTGGGGAGATGTGTAGTGTCTTGCATGGACCAGTTCAAAACCTTGAAGAAAAGAGATGGCCTTTAGGACATACAAGCCCTTTTCAGTCTGAGACAGGCATTAAACCTCAAGCCAAGCTCCAAGTGAGAACAACAGCTCAGTACCACTGCTACAGGATCAAGAGAGAAACAACGTAAAATTCACTGACAGAGTACCCAGGCAGCATGGACTGGTTCTGCCACTGGTGACTGATCAGACAGACTGGTTTGGAGAGTAAAACGCCACCAAACAGTTAACAAATGAGGTACGAGGGACTTACCCTGAGTCTTTATTTCCTACACGGTTGTGTTTGAGGTAACTTAAGTCAGCCTCACAGGAGTTATTTTTAGTGAAGTAAAATCTTTGTTTGTTAAAAATTATAATAATAACAATAGCAGACAGTGGTTGATTTAGCAAAAAATAAATTTTCTGCTCATTCTGGCATAGCTCATAGAGCAAGCTGAGCCAGCCAGCCTGAATTAAAACGTCGAGCACTTGGGATAGGGCTCCTGCATGTGCGCATGAAGATCTTATGCTTGAAAGGTAAAGCAAAAGATTGGTGGTGGTAACAGAACTTTAAACAGCTCGGTACAGTCCTGGTGAAGTCAATGGCAAAGCATGAAACTATGACGGAAAGCGAAGATGCAACATAAATTTAAGCAGGTAAAAAATTCAGTTCTGGGTGATGAACACAGCTTTTTAATATCTGAAAGTGGGGTAAAGCCATCTTATTTTGCATCTCTTCCTATTAGCAAGGACTAGGAAGCTGTGTCCTGCCCTTTATCTGGCCCCATAACAGGCAAGTGTTTGATGTCAAGACACATGACAGTGACTGTCACGTCAAACAGCCATTTGCTGGATTTTCTCCTGACAATCACACTGCAGATAACTATTTTGCCGTCTAATCACTGGCTACTGTGCTGAATTGCTCTCTTCATTAATCTTAGCTTTCCCAGAGACAAGGTCACACGTTTTTTTACTGGTCTCACAGGCCAGCTCTGCCTTTGCTCTAGAATTCACTGTTTTGGGCTAAAAGGGACTCTGAAATTCGGTAGTCAGTGGACGAGCCAGTGATGTTATTGTATCAAAGGTTTCCTTTTTTTCATCGTGCAGTGGTTGGGCAGAGGGCTGGGTGGCAAGGCACAGGCTGATCATGAAAATCAAAGGGTGTAATATAAGGCCTAATTGCACCTAGAGCCAAAAAAAATGAGTCTGTCTCATTTATTTTGCTTTCTGTATTAATAAAGCTGCAGCTCGTTATGTAAACCATATGCTGCGTCCTCAGTTGGATGCGTTAATGAAATCCTCTGAAGAGGGAAGCTTGATTTTTTTTCTGTTAAAAATGGGAAGTCTTCTTCTTTTGCTAAAACCCCTGTTTCCCTCTTTTGCCAATTTCCATTTGGTCATACTCTCCCCAAATCCACTTCTTACTCTTCAGTCAAAAATGTAACTAAGGATTTCCAAAAGGGCAGGGCCATGGGGGAGGGGAGAGTTGGCAGGAAAAGAAATTATTTTCTCCAGCATTTCATGATCATTTTTTAAGTACTTCTTTTGATTTCTCTTCCTTACACCCATGTAACTTCCCTGTGTAAGCAAGAACAGATGTTGCAACAAGCAGAGTTCACCCTTTGACCCTGAGATCTCATTGCTTCTTTTCTCTGGTGCCTGTTTGGATTCAGAGTGAAAACCCTACAAAATGCACAGGGGTGGGGTGAGATGTGAGGCCGGGGAAGAATCTAATTTTGGAAAGTCTTCCCTAGCAAACCCTCCCCAACTTCCACTTGTCTCACTTCATTTGCGAATGTCTTGGTCCCAGAAGCTGAAGACACCTGAAATGTGCTCAGATACCACACTGAGCGGCATCCTATCGGAGTGCCCAAGTGCATAAATTAGATCTCCTTCTCCAAAATTATTTTCAGACTACATGACCTATTGCCATTCCCACTGTGCATAATGCGTTGCAGCAGATGACAGCCCCTTGTCCACATTAGCCCCATGCACAGACCCTCTGCAGAGAGCTATGTCTTACAGATCTGCAGCTCTTTCCTCCACACACACAAAAACTTCTTACTCAACAGCAATTAAAAAAAAAAAACCTAACCCAAAAATCTATTGCAATACTATCACTCCCCTCCTTGTCCTGTTTTTTCCTGTCATTTTTTTTGCTGTTCTTTTTGCACAGACTCTGCTCAAGCTGCTCCTGTGGCCCCTGACCACACTGTTTCTGCCCAGCATGGGGCATGTCCAGTGCTCTGCTCCTGGCCACCCTCTCCCAGCTCCCCAACCTCATCGCACCCAGCTGGCTGGAGGCAGGGTGGGGAGGGCAGGCGCGAAGCCAGCTGCCAGCATCTGCTACAAACAGCTGGCAAGGGCTGAGAGCGGCTGCTAGCCATGCTGCGCAGGGCTGCTGGCGGGGACCGAAGCTGCCTCTGATACGGTTTGAAAACAGAGCCCTGCCCCATGGAAAGCAGCGCTCCTGAACAGCCTGCTTCTCCCACCGCTGCTTGCTGGGGCTGCCAGGACATTCCTGGCTGCTCCTACAGGAGCAGGATAGAGGCTTCCCGAGTGCCATGCGACAGGCACGCTAAAGAAAGCTGGCCAGGAAGCCTTCAAATGAGCTGCCTACGGGCTCCCAGGGCACATCTCTGCAGCTAGCGTGGGGTCCTGTGAGTATCTCCACTCCCACAACTCCCTCTTTAATGCTGGGTTTTCTCTCCGTCTGTATTGCTTGCTGCCAGGACCACGGAGCCACGTCCGGCTGCGGGAAGAAAGTGTTGTCATCCTCCCACGGGCCTCCCATCCCCATGCTCCCTTTTGTGCTGCTGAGTGAGTAGTGCTGCCAGTGACATGCAGATGACAATGCTGGGTCCTTGCCCCTACCAGAATCGGCTCAAGCTCCCTAGGAAAACCCACTCCAAGAGCTGCGAGAAAGAAAAACAAACAAGAAAACCAATGCAATTACAGCCATTATATCTCAGCACATAATTCTGAACTTTTTATAGCCCTTTGTCTGGCCTGGTTTTGTTGGTTCACAGGACCTTTCCCCAGGGAGATTACTTCTCAGCCAAATACCCTGTCAAAAATTTTCTCAGCAGCCACAGGTTTCCACTCCGTTCTTTTCCTCTTTATGCTTCTTTTGATATACCTAACATGCACCTCCCCATTCTTCCGCACATATACATCTTAAAGGATTTGTCCATTTGAGATATCTATCCATCTTAACCATCCAAATACCTTGTTTTCTAACAACTAATGTATGAGAATTGGCTTTCTAAGTCTTGACACTAAATATAATACTGTGAGGCATTTAAGCTCCTTAGAATATGGATTCTTTGTTTACATACATCCTTTGTTAAGAAGGAAGAAAAAAAATCAATATTTAACAGATGCAGAAGGGTACCTTGGAAACTAATATTCTCTAAAATGAAAGAGCACTTTCTGAGAAGGGAGAAAAGACTGGAGATTAGAGCTGGCAGCTCTCCATTGTGTGGCCACTTATTGTCGCAGAAATCCAGCAAGAGACGGCTCCTGCCATTTCCTTTTGATTTCTCTGTGTAAATCTGCTCTCACCTAAAGCTTGACCACATGACAGTACATACTCATATTAAACTGATTATTTCTGTCTGAGCTGGGTGTAGAAGAGGCAGTCTTAACTTCCACATAAAAAAATGTTCATTTTGGAAATGCCCCCATTCACTGCAGGAGATGCATTTCACATCCCTAATAGACCCCTGCACTTTATGTTAACTTCTTGATGATAACCAGGCAAAAGACAGTCCAGCCTAAACATCTGTGTTAGAAGTTGATTAAGATGTCCAGGTAAGGTAGCCAGGCACACAGATTAACCTAAAAATCTACAGGTTTCAGATACTTTAGATCAGATTAAAATCTTACCATTCCTAAGCAACATCAGCCACTCACCACAAAACATGTCTACAAATTTACTTGGGTAACCTGGAAACAGTTTGCAGTTAGCCTAACTTCCATCGTGATACAAAGGCCTAAAAGACAATTCATAGAATCATAGAATGTTTTGTGTTGGAAGGGACCCCTAGAAGTCATCTAGTCCAACCCCCCGGCAGCGCAATTCATGTCCTGTCAAGCTGGTGCTCCCCACAGGTAGAGTGCAAGCACAGAAAGTAAGAGCAGCTGGGTTTGCACAGGGGAATAAATACCCCGATTGCAGAGATTTCTCCTGGTGAGAACTAGGCCTCCCTCTTCCTGCAGATACAGCATGTATCAGGAGAAAAGTGGTGCATCTTGAGGGTGGGACCATGAGTGTGTTGGATTAGTTAAAGTACTGAGCATCCTGCTGGTTGATTCAGCAAACTCTCTCTGCAGTCCCCTTGGAGCAAGAGAAGTATTTCCTCCTTTCTCTAACCTCACAGCTGTTGGGTCAAAGGATGCTTTAAATCCACTAATCAAGCAAAAATTTATAGCAAAACCCAATCAGATGCATTTTATTAATCTCTTGCAGAAGATGCTGACATCATAGAAATGCAGGTTTATAGTTATTTATTTGGAAAATTAAGCTATAATAGAACAAAGCGGATAAATCAGTCAGACCAAGTATGTGAACAGTTGTAGAATTTCAAGAAGGAAATCCTCTTTATAGCATGGACATGACCCAAAATGATTTAGAAAGTCTTATTAAAAGGAACAGGATGCAGCATTTCAAATGTTTCACCATCTCTAGCTTTGGGATAAAGGTTTCAGGAACTCACAAAATTAAGCTGTTCACATTGTTGGTTGCACGTCATCTCTGAAGCCATAAGGAAGTACCTATCATCACTTTATTTGACTTTCCCTCTCAGGTTTGTGGTATGCTGTTGGACTGCACACAAGAATGGAGTCCAGAAACCCCCAATTTAGGATTTTGCGTATGACCTTACACAAGCTACAAGCATTTCTGAACAACCCAGATATCCTCATACCTAAAAGTTATGGGGCAGCATCCTGCTGTGCTGGGTGGCATACAAACAAGGACTGTTTTGAAAAGCTCACAAACTGGGTAACATAAAAAACAGTCCTTGCAAGCACACAGCCAAGGGACTCTATCAAAGATCAGGATCATCATTGTTAGCAGGGCACCCAATGGTCCCGAAGGAGGAACTAGCAAGAAACTTCTCAGTAAAGCCAGGGTGAAAGGATTCTGGGAGAAAAAGGGATTGGGAAGGCAAGGCAAGGGAAACAGAAAGGTCTTGTGCCATTTTTGCAAGCTTTGATGAAAAGCAGTGAAGGCTGTGGAAACACTTACAGAATGACAAGAGAGTCTTAGTAGTACCCCAAGAAACACCCCTTTTAGATACTATTTTTGACTGGCATTATTTTGATTCAAACTTTGCCCATACTATCATTTGTTCTATTGTCATCACAGAATCACAGAATCGCAAGGGTTGGAAGGGACGTCTGGAGATCATCTAGCCCAACCCCCCTGCTAAAGCAGGTTCTCCTAGAGCATGTTTCACAGGACTTCATCCAGGCGGTCTTTGAATATCTCCAGAGAAGGAGACTCCACAATCCCCCTGGGCAGCCTGTTCCAGTGCTCCGTCACCCTCAGAGTAAAGTTTTTCCTCATATTCAACTGAAACCTCTTATGTTTCAGTTTGTACCCATTGCCCCCAGTCCTGTCGCTGGACACCACTGCAAACAGACTGCTTCCATCCTCGTGACTTCCACCCTTAAGGTATTTGTATGTGTTGATGAGATCCCTTCTCAGTCTTCTCTTCTTCAGGCTGAACAAGCCCAACTCTCTCAGCCTTTCCTCGTAGGGTAGTTGCTCCAGTCCCTTTATCATCCTAGTTGCTGTCCTCTGGACTCTTTCTAGGAGTTCCTCATCTTTCTTGAACTGGGGAGCCCAGAACTGGACACAGTACTCCAGGTGGGGTCTCACCAGGGCAGAATAGAGGGGTAGGATGACCTCCCTCGACCTGCTGGCCACACTCCTCTTAATGCACCCCAGGATACCATTGGCCTTCTTGGCAACAAGGGCACACTGCTGGCTCGTGGTCAGCTTGTCATCCACCAGGACTTCCAGGTCCCTCTCAGCAGAGCTGCTTTCCAGCAGGTCAGCCCCTAGCTTGTACTGGTGCATGGGGTTCAACCTCCCCAGGTGCAGCACTCAGCACTTGCCCTTGTTGAATTTCATCATGTTACTCCTCTGCCCAACTCTCCAGCCTGTCCAGGTCCCACTGAATGGCAGCGCAGCCTTCCGGCGTGTCAGCCACTCCTCCCAGTTTTGTGTCATCAGTGAAATTCTGAGGGTACACTCCGTCCCCTCGTCCAGGTCATTGATGAACAAGTTGAACAAGACTGGGCCAAGTACTGAGCCCTGGGGAACTCCACTAGCTACCGGCATCCAACTGGACTCTGCCCCGTCGATCAGAACCCTCTGAGCCCTGTCATTCAGCCAGTTCTCAATGTCATCATCTACTATATCATCATATACAATCTATCCTTTTAACTTCACTTGTACATCTGTCTTTTTGAAATGTATGCATGCTTCAACAGCTGACTTAGGCGATGTGGCTATTCTAACACGTTCCTCTCATCCCTCTGAAATCTTCTGGCACCTGTGCACCAGGGGATTTTCCTATTTATGTATATAAAATTTAAGCATGGAGACTATAAAAGTGTCTGCTGAGTTTGCTTTTCTGTTTTCAAGGTTAGAGATCTCTCTACCAGTTGTGCTAGCTTGAGTCCCCAAAACCTGAAATCTGGTTATTTAAGGGGAGTCCACAGAAATGTAAAATGCCTTCCCTCTTCCCAATGGTCATTATCACAAAGCTCCTCTAAAAATCCAAACCTGGATACTGTCTTTATATCTTTGTCAAACTTAGGCCCTATTTCTTTACAGAACAAGAGTAGTCTTCAGAGGACCAGGTAGTTATCTTTCATCTTCTTCAGTGAGAATTTGGGAGTACCACCTGCCCCCATTTGAAGGCTGACCAATAGATTTTCTTCCAGAATTCTTTCCAGTCTCATGTGCATCCACAGCACATGCTCTTGTTCTCTGCATCTATTTAATGCAGGCCTAGCATTTTACAGATACTTTAGGTCAGATTAAAAGCTTACCATTCTTAAGCAATATCAGCCACTTGCCACAAAACTTGTCCACAAATTTACTTGAGTAACCTGGAAATAGTTTGTAATTGCCATTGTGTTCATAAAAACCAATATTCTTTGTGTTCAAGCAAATTTCTCATTCCTCTCTAATGGCTTTCTGTCTATCCTCACATCATTCTGTCTTATCATCTCTCTCAGTGTCACAGTTACCTGAAGAGTATGTGTTCTTCTTTACACTCCAGTCTCAGATGGCTCTTCCATCTTCTTTTTCTGCCATGGCTGGTTTTTCCTTTTTTACTTTGTCAGCTATCTTCTTTCTCATTTTCCCTGTCATTTCTCTGCACAGCAAAACTATCCATTAATTTTATTTCTCTTCACTAGGCAAACTCTGTCGTCTTCCCATAACTGTGTTTTGCCACATGCAACTCTCCTTGGCTAGCTGTCTTGACTTCCACATCTTCTTGTTTGGAAGATGACTTAGTTTGACTGCAGACCCTCTTCTAAACTCCATGAAATCCACTGTCCTAGCACCTCCTCCATCTACTACTGGAACACCTCTTGCTTAGGGAATGTGTATTAGGAACCCACTTCAGAAGAATGTAAACCTCACGGATTCTGCTGTTTTCTTTTTTTCCCCCAAGGTCCTCTCCATTTTTATCTCAGTAGCTCCATCCCTTTGTCTTCTTAAGTCCTGCTCTTAAAGTAGAAAAGAAAATCCCACAAATAATTTCTTAGAGTCTTTCAGATACCTAATCCCATTTCTTATTTTCTGTATGGTATTTCATGAAAAATATATGATCCGAAGTCATGCACAGCAAAATGGCAATTATACAAGGAACATTCCTTTTAATGTCACAGCTGAACATTTAGAGAAAACATCCACATTGATATAATTTATAAATATAATGTTTATCACTATCTTGCCACTGTTATTATTCAGTGAAAATAATTTCTGAGACTTTTCCCTCCTATGGCTTTCCTGCTCACAGGAAATGTCTACGTGAATAGCTGTCAGAATAAAACCTTTGCCTTTTCCGTTCTCACTCTCATTTGCAGCATAGCACTGTGTGTTGTTCACCTAATGTGTTTCACACAAGAAGTTGCTGCAATTCAGGTTTCTTATCCACAGATACATTTTTCAGCCTTCTCTGACATTTTCCATTTTTCTTCCACAAAGCCTTTTATGAATTCACCGGTTATTGCTCTATAAGGAGACGTTATTTATATTGGATCTATTCCTTAACCTTACTTATTTGATTTTACCTTATCTGACATCTTGTTTCTCAGACCACATATACGTATGCAAATCTGCTTAGAGTATTTCCCATTTTTATATAATTTTTAGTTCCCACAAGTACATATCTTCTACAGATTTATTCAACTCCCTATTCACTGCTGACATCTTGACACTAGCAAACAGCCGTTCACTGCAAATCTTTTCCCATGACTTAACTTGGGAATCAGTTTTTCCCCATTTCCTTTGTCTGCCTGCAAGTTTAAGCACTGAAGGTTTTGCTCTGCAGCAGGCACACTGGTCTAAGCCAACCGAATTAGCCTTTCTCACATCCCGCACCCTAGTCATCCTCCCAGCCCAGAAACCACGAGAAAATCCATCCAGGCAGTAGATCCTGGCACAAACCCTCCTCTGCTGAGGCAAAGAAATCAAATTAATTGAATCAAATGACTTTGAAGCCCCCCATAACATTCACTATACATGGAAGGACTTCATCAGTATCTCCGCTATTTCACAGTTTATTTCTTTCAGACTCCTCAGATTAATACCATCTGCTCCTGGTAATTCACTGCATTTGTCTTTCTCAAGTTGCTTCATAACTTCCTCCTGAGAGACTTCAAGCTCTCTCAAGGCCAACGTCTGATTTCCCATAGGAAATGCCCTCTGAATAGCACCTTCCATGGAAAACACAGATGCAGGAAATTTGTTTGACTTCTCTTAGCTAAGCCTCCTTTCCAGCTGACTCCTCATTGCCTAATGGTGCACAGTCACTCATGCAATTTTCTAAACACTAACAGGTACCTGTGAGTTTCTTGTCTTGGAAATATTATTTGTATTTTAGACAAAACTTTCTTGTACTTATATGGCACAATGTCTCTTTATAGTCTCAAAGTTTCCCCAATGTTTATCTGGATACAATGTTTCACACAAAGAATGACTAAGAGTTCTAATAAATATTTTCCTCATTTTTACCCATTTTTCTTTATGTTGACAACCATTATGTCTCCCTGAAAGAGTTTCTATTGATTAGAAGCAAGTTGAGCTTTCTACATTCCTCACCTCAATTAACTCCTGCAATTACATGATGAATCTCTTCCTTTTTCACAGTCTCCAAAATGAGTTATCAAATAATCAGTTACTTATGCTCTCAGTAAACTGCTCCAATTTGCCATTCGGCAAAGGCCAATGAGCTGATGCACTAATTATGCATCACTAGAGCTGCCAATTTAGTAAGTATCTTACAAAGGAATGGCTTTGGCCAAGACAATAGTTTGGGTTTGGATGTCATGTATGGGTGCTGCTTGTTCAAACAGAACCAGTAACATTATTTAGATTTCACTGACTCAGGAAAATATGGAGAGGCATGCAAATTCTGCTGTCAAGCCAACAGAGTAAACAAAGACACAATGAGATTAAAAGATGGGATAAAAGTCTGAGATCAAAGAATCCTCGTCAGAAACTCTTATGCACTGACAGTCACTTCTCATGCAAAATGAGTTGCAACTATAGTGAAATCAGACAAGTAGAAAAAGCAATCCCCAGAACAACCAGAATTGTTGGTTACCAAGGGGTTTACAGCATCAAATACAATTCCTTATCATACTGCTATGAACAATTTGGAAACTAGTAAATGCTACAGAGAACAGGTGTAGAGTACTTCCTGCAAGGATTTCCAATTAATAGGCAGCTGTATTCTGTACTTCTGTTTTACAGCCTTGGCAGATCCAACAGCAGTGATGCCCGTTCTCTAATTATGATGTGTCAAGTGGCTTCATCAATTTGCAGTCTTTCTTTTTTAGGTAAATGAAAACAGGAGTAAATAAACAGTGTACAAAAGGTAGGAGGGTATCCTCTGAATAAAATAATTCGGAGCTAGGTAGTGCTCAACTGTCATCAACATCTGATAACAATGTAGAAAGAATCAATCACAGAGTACTTTTTGTGAGGTTTGGAAAGAAGAAATTGTGTAAAGGTAATATATAATGAATACACACTTGATAACACCACTCTATCTAGTCAGTTCTATTATATTCTTAGTAAATTCTCTAACAATGGAGTCAATTTTGTGACTATGATTTTACAAAATTCCTTGACTCACTGAGTTTCCATTGGTTTTCTCAAGACAGGTGGGGCTTAGAAAGATTATAAACAGATTAATCTGGAGATTGTACCAATGGTAGGGCCATACCAGTGAAGAAAGAGAGAAGAAACTTTCTGGGAACCAGTCATGGCCTGACTTGCTGGCGACATTTATTTCCACCTACCATCATTTGAAAATTGGCTTATGCTTTGAGGTATACAGGAATAGTATGCCTTCAAACCTGTATTAAATTATTCCCTAGAGAATTTCAGATATTTCTTCAAAAGCTTCCTACTCTATATGAGATGGTTAGTAAATTCTATTTACTCAGTTGTTGCAGGTTTTCCAGGTATTTCTCACCTTGTAGGATAGCTGCACATTATGCAGCAAGAGGAAATACTTTCTCATGTCCATTTGATACATACTGTCTTCCAGTTTGGGGTGGGTTGACCCTGGCTGGATGCCAAGTGCCCACCAAAACTGCTTTATCACTCCCCTCCTCAGCTGCACAGGGGAAAGAAAATATAACAAAAGGCTCATGGGTTGAAATAAGGACATGGAGAGATCATCCTCCAGTTACTGTCACAGGCAAACCAGGCTCAACTTGGGGAAATCAGTTTAATGTATCAGGGTAAGGTCATGAGAAAAAAAAAAACCAAATCTTAAAAACACCTTGCCCCCACCCCACCCTTCTACCTGGACTCATCTTCACCCCCAATTTTTTCTACCTCTTTCCCCCCCTGAGAGGCACAGGGGGATGGGGAATGGGGGTTGGGGTCAGTTCATCACATGTTGCCTCTGCCACTCCCTCCTCCTCAGGGGGAGGCCTCCTCACACTCTGCCCCTGCTCCAGCCTGGGGTCCCTCCCATAGCAGACAGCCCTCCATGAACTTCTCTAAAGTGGGTCCTTCCCACGGGCTGCAGTTCTTCACGAACTACTCCAGTGTGGGTCCCTTCCACAGGGTGCAGTCCTTCAGGAGCAGACTGCTCCAGCGTGGGTCCCCGCAGGGTCACCAGCCCTGCCAGCAAACCTGCCCCAGCGTGGGCTTCTCTCTCCATGAGTCCACAGGTCCTGCCAGGAGCCTGCTCCAGCGCAGGCTTCCCACAGGGTCACAGCCTCCTTTGGACATCCACCTACTCAGATGTGGGGTCCTGCACAGGCTGCAGGTGGAGATCTGCTCTACCATGGACCAACATGGACTGCAGGGGGACAGCCTGCCCCACAATGGGCTTTGCCATGGGTTGCAGTGGAATCTCTGCTCTGGTGCCTGGAGCACCTCCTGCCCTCCTTCTTCACTGACCTTGGTGTGTGCAGGGCTGCTCCTCTCACATATTCTCACTCCTCTTTCTGGCTGCAGTTGCAGGTTTGTTTTTTTTCCCCATCTTAAATACGTTACCCCAGAGGTACTACAACCATAGCTAATGGGCTCAGCCTTGGCCAGCTGTGGGTCCACCTTGGAGCCGGCTGGCATTGGCTCTGTTGCACATAGGGGAAGCTTCTGGCAGCTTCTCATAGAAGCCACCCCTGTAGCTCCCCCACTACCGAAACCTGTCCATGCAAACTCAATACACAATTTCATTGAACATACTGTTATTGTATTGTATTGTAAGAATGGGTGTAAAAACAGTGCTTGTTCACCTTGTCTTTATCAGTTATTTCTTGGTACATTTTTATTATGACACTTTCCTCTCTCTTCTGCCCTAAAGAAAACAGATCAGGGTATAAATTAACTATTTTTGTTTTTCTAAATGCTTGTCATAAAAACATCCTTTCCTCATGAGAAAACCTGAGTTAAACGTATTATATAATACTATTTCTGTTCTGAAATAACTACTGATTCATGTAGATGACTTTATAATACTTCAAGAATTATCATCGTCCCTTTTCTAAAATATTGCTGAGGTTGGGGTTTTTTACTGATTTTTCACATTGGGTAGAAGTCATAATTATGTTCCTGTAATAGTACCCAGGTGTCTTTCCTGAGTTAATTTAGAATACAACAAGGCATATGACTAATTAAAACTTCATTTAAGAACGAGATACTCTTGAGGGCTGTGCATAAATGACTTTATGACATTTTTAAACATACAGAAGAATGATCTGTGGGGGTATGTCAGCTGTTCCATGCCTCTAGTGTCTGATAAGCAATTAAGGTTTTAAAAAGTATATCCTTCTCTATCTTAGACTTTTGAGTGTATAGAATGAGCAACAGATAATAATTCTTTCTTTAGTGTAAAAAAAAAAAAAAAGCTAAGTAAAAAAGCCATGACCCTCAATCTAATGTTAGTTGTTTTAACTGTTGAGGCAAATTTTACAATAAAATGCCAAGGAAGATATTACGCAGTGTGGTTACGTAAAGACAGACTGGTCTTGGATTCAATCGCTTGATCCTTTCTTACAGACTCAGAAGTTTACAAACCCTGCAGGTAACAAAACATGGCTCTGGAACTGAAAAGAAGTATAAAGTTATAAATAGAAATTCACTGTCAAACATTTCTTCAGCATCAGTGGAGATGAGACACAGACGGAGAGGAGATTAAATCTACAGGAGACCTGGGGTATATTAATTAAGTGTCTGACATTACAGAACACATGTCTGGGGTAAACATAACCAATCTTGTCTGGGTGAATTGATTTTCTGATAGTGTCTTGAAGACTAGTGGCCAGTATCATTGATAAAAATCTTTACATCTACATTACTTAGTGAAATCAGGAAATAAGCATCACATTCTGGGCATTTATTAGATTTAGCTCAAATGCTAAATTCTTGCATGGCAAACAGCCACTTTCTCTAGAGTTACTGAACTTATTCCCTATCAGATGGAAAAGCAACTGTGAAAAATCTTTACATAAGCCTGCTGGGACTCCATCAAAGCCAGGTGTTTTGGCAAGAGAGAATTCTTCATCTGATCTCCAAGTTTCCTAAAACATTACTGCCTTTTCTGATATTAGCTAGAAGAGACAGGAACTGTTGTTTAACTTACTGACTGAAATGGAAAGCAGAGATGTGCTGGGCATCATAAACCCATGTTTTTACCATGCCTTTAAAAAGATTCAGACATAGATAAAAGTAAGCTAAAGCTGTATTAAAGTAATCTGAGTAAGTTTGCAAAGTCAAGTAGCAAAAATAAGGAAAATTGAGGCAGCCTTCACTCAATCCCCCTTACACTTGTCCATTACTCTACAATAACTAACACAATAAATGATGCAGTCCCCATTATAATCAAAAGAAGTCTTCAAAAAATTTGGGAACAAAACCAGGTTTCAGAATAAAAAGTTTAGCTACCCAGCCCAACAGAATGCATGCAGAGCTTTGACATGCACGCACATAAACACATGTTGGTAATTTCTCCGTTTGCAAATTATTTTTCCAGCCCTTACTTACAAATGACCTTTTTTTTCCCAGCAGCCTAGTGATTTTCCTCTCCTTTGCATGCAGGTAGGAACTGCTATAATTTTCCACTCCTTATGCAATGATGCAGTGAAGCTTTTGGCTCTTCTCACCTTTCCAACCTCACGTCATCTTTAAGCATGTATATGAAATCAATGACTAATGTAAAAATGACTTGTCTTATCGGACCTTGAAGAGCACTGCATTAGCAAAATGAGACAAAAAGAAAACTATTAAGAGATCCAAGTTCAGATCTTCTAAATCTAGAACCCTGTTGACAAATATAACAGGAGGATGGGGTGGGAAAAGGATGGGTAGGAGAAGTTGTATGTGAGAAAAAGAAATAATGAGCAAATTGTTGCATAATAATCTGAAATCTCAACTCCTTGTTAGCTACTTTCTCCTGCTCCAAGACTTCTACTTAAATACACAATACAATGTTCATTTTACAGTTACCTCTGACTTTTTCAGAGCTCAGTCATGATCTTTTTATTTTCTTTTATAGCACCTACTGCAACGAGGTCCTGCTTTGTGGTTGATGTTTCTGTACACTACTTTATGGCAATAACAAAAACTTCCCATTTCAGATTTATTTCAGAGGATTTTTTAGCCAACATAGACAACATTATAGTTTACTATATGATCCTTGTATCAATTTTACCTTCTGGTAGGCTTCACAGTCTTAGTGGAGCATACATGTGTATCATCAGCAGAACAGATTTTACATTTAATTTCCACTTTAATATAAGAATAAAATTATTTAAGATAAGAATTTTAATTTACACTTTAATATATGCTGGGTAAGACTACACACTTTTTGGTATATATCCACTGAGAACCTCCTCTGAGAAAGAATTCAGTTAGAACCAAGAGAGTTTTCATGAAAAGTCAGCATCAACCCAGAGTCATAACAAAGCAATATGTATTTAAGAGGAAGCCGTCAGAAATCTTGATATGTTGGAACATGTAACTCAGCACTTCTTTCTTCTGCATTTGTATGTATCATTGATCCATAAGTAACCCAAGTGGTGGTTGGAAAGGGTAAGCAGATGACTGCTCAGTTGTTCAAAGTATCAATTCAGTTCAAAGAGTCATGGCATTTTACAGGTATAAAACACACAAACTGTTTTGTTTTCCAGTCCTCAAATCTGTGCTGCAGGTACCTCTCCTGGCCATTTGTTCTGTGTCGGCTTGATCATCAATAGCTAACATGAACTTCTAAAGCCAATCTTTAAGTTTTAATCAAATAATTTTGCCAATCTACTCAAGTAGAAAGATGAACAAATTATACATATATATAATATATATAATATGTGTGTATGTGTGCACACATGTGTGTATAAATATACAGACATGTGTATATATATATTACTTGCAAAGGAGCAACAGGTGCAATGAATAGAAGTATTATCCTTATTTACTTATTAATAAATAAGGACTGGAAAACTCTAGGGAATTTGTTAAAGCAAAGTTGAACTCAGCAGTAGTATTTTACAGCTATTAGTGCAAGACCTTATTTTGTTTTCCTTTCCACAGGGGTCACGCCCCTTATAGTGTTTTGGTTTTACAGAGGTGCAAAACTGAACAAGCTAGGAACTAAATTAAACTCAGCTAAACCCATTGTGGTTAATCTAGGTGTGAAGCATGACATCATGAAAAACAACAGTTAGCCCAATTTCCACATGAAACAATAATCAGCTACGGCTGACTCACAAAAGTTAGTCCGTGTTCACCAGAAATTGCTGAAACTTTGTTTTCCTTATGGAACTTGTCTGGGATTTGAGGTTTGGTTTTTTTTAGTTATTAAGAAATTAAGATTTAAAAATCCCAAGAAACATTTATCTATGTTTTTCCAAACCTCTTAGAGTACTGGGAAGGATTATAAAACTCAATCTTCTCCTTTATGTTTGGAGATACAGGGGCAATCCAATCTGAAAAATTACTTTAACAGAAAGAAAAAAAAAAGGGGGGGAAAAAAGAGGAAGTCCTCATGAAGAAAATGCCTTTGGAAACCTCAGCCTTACACTAGACAAGATGTACTTGAGTTTGTTTCTCACTAAATCCTAACCCTAATCCTAGCCCTAGTGGCAGTATAGGGCTGAGAGTAAGGGTTAGGGTTCAGAGAGTTACAAAGAATATAGCCCCAGGGACACCGGGGCTGGAAAAGGCATGCCAAGGGGAGCATGGCACTGCACCGACATTGCTGCCTCCGCACCTTTCTAACCTTGGCTACCCATGGTGCTGGGGACCTCAGCTGTAGCCACAAACTGCTGTTAGGATTAGGTTTAGGGTTCAGAGAACCACAAAACGTACAGCTCCGAGGACAGTGGAGCTGGAAAAGGCATGCCAAGGGGAGCTGGGCACTGCATCAACACTGCACTGAGTCTCTACAGCAATGGATGAGGCATGTACTGTGGATGGATCTGAGAAAGGAAGATAAGAATGTGGACATGAATCTCCATATTCTGATCTTTGTAGGTGCTTATGGATTTTGAAGAAAGAAGAATTGGTTTCATTAGTTATTTGCTTACTTTTGAGCAGAATGCCTCAAATACTTAGTTATTTCTCTTTCCTTTCTAACTAAGCCATATTTTGTTGACAATGCTAATCTAATTATGAGATAGAAGTGGGTTCTCTGACCTGTCACACACCAGGAGATCACCAGACAGGGACTGCAGGTCTATTTTTGTTAAAGAACATTAGTAAGGGAAAACAATCCTTTGCTCAGAGTGGATTAAGGACCAAAATAGCTTTCATCCACTGTTTCCAATTAAGCATGTAGACCAGTTCATACCTTACAGAAGGTAGAAAAAAGAAGGCACAAAGGTAAAAGACCTGCCAGGTTATGCAGCTCTGAACAGACTTAAATGCTCCCAAATCTGTGTTCTATATCTATTGGATTGTGCTTCCAAAAAGGAGGATTCTCTGAAAGTCAGAGGAACAATTATTGTCTAATTAATCCAGCAGCTGATCGAAAGTGTAATCAAAAACAAAATAAGGGGAGGAACAGAGGGAAAAGATCCACTTATTCTCAGTGCAACATTAGTCAAACAATCAAACAAACATTTAAACTAGAAGTCATCAAAGTAGCATGATTCATGCCAAGCTGAAGTGGATGGTAACCTACTGGCAGGAAGGATTTCAAAGATGTGGATATTGGCAGTCTATCATCCTGGAGGTAAAAAAGTGGAGTCATTAATATTCAAGAACTTGCTTTGAAGCTGTGGATCATTCACACCCCATACATAGTTTTTCCATATAAAGCCAACTGAGGCTGCTGGAGAAGAATTGATTTATATGGCAGGTTAGATGATGAAGTGGGCAAATGAATGGTGAGGATAACAAGAATTTCTTAAATGTTAAGTTCTTGTACATGAACAAAAGAGAAAATTGCTGCTTAAGTTAGCAGAGCAAACAAAGTAAAGAACGGGAAGAAACCTCAGGTAGGAATGGTGTAGCCTATAAACCTGAGGGCTTAGGGGAAAAGCAGAGACAAGGGAAATAGACCTAAACTTAAATTTGAGGAAGAAGGGTTTTAAACTGGATGGCATGAAAAGAAATCTGACTCAAAAGGTTATTGGGTTAAAGATCAGGCTGCCAAGGGAAATAGTTCAAGATACAATTATCAAGGAATTTAACACTGGAACCAAAGAGCATTGAGAGACTGGTAACAGTTCTATATGGGGTGGATTCACCCTGATAAAGCCAGTGGCCCAGACTAGACAGAGCTGTGATTCTTTCCAGCCAAATTTCTCCTATAAAAACCAGAGCAGAATTCCCTTTACTCATTTCCAGTAAATTAAACCACATCAAATTAAATCTTTTTTATTTAAATGCTGCAATGTGTCTATCCTCAGAGTGTTTGTGCTGTGCCCCGGGTTTACAAGGCTACTGCAGGTTACAGCGTTGTTATCTGGCACGTGCACATCATCAATGGTCAGGGCTGAAGCGCTATTTCTGTAAATGGCAGCGGGCTGGGGCAAAAGAGCTTTCTGGTCTAAGTGCCAAAGACCAAGGCCAGCTTCTGCTGCCATATGGCACACGGACAAGCAGCCGGGTCAGCATTTCACAGTGTGTCGCCTGGTTTCCTCCCTCAGACTGATGAGCATGAGCCAAGGAACTGCTCACATAGGCTTGCAAGGCAGTGCCACTTGCATAGTCAGCCTGTGTGGATTATTTTTTTAAGAGTAATGTTAAAGATGTGTAAAATATTCAGGTTTGGGGTTTTGCATTCCCCCTTACCCCCCATGATCTTTTTCTTTTCTTGCTAAGGGCTGAATAGTAACATAATAGCTTCTAAGGAAAGCTAGCTGGAGAATCAATGTTTCTTCTGAGAAGAAAATTAGAAGTACGAAATAAGGGATTTTTTTTTTTCCCCAAAAAAACATTCACAGGACTCATCTACTGAAGAGATCTGTTTCAATGAAAGCTACATTCACGGTCACAAAAATTTCAGAATAGCACATTTTATGTTGGAAAGATCAAAATGGTACAATTCAACCTAGGACAGGAAGTCTGGGAGCAGGCATTTCTACCTCTAATTTCAGTGCATCAAGACAAAAAAAAGGGAAGGCAAAAGGGTACTTGTCTCTCTTGCAGAAAAAGAGAAATGATAATAGCATCCCCTTAAAATGAGGGATGAAGCAGAGGTAGGAAGAAGAGGGGAAGAAGATGAGGGAACCATTGCTTCCTCTCAGGGCTCTCCTGTATTGCAGGGCAGTGAGATCAAGTCCTCCAGCTGCAAGTGGGAAAAGGTGACACCAAAGTCTAAGATAAGAGCTGCCTCCTGATGGTCCATCATACTGGCCGCTGCTCAAAGCAGCATCAAGCCAGCTTTCCACCTGTTTCTCCAGCCACCACAGCCCAGCACCCTTGCAGAACTGCAGCCAGATACGACCACCAAGCTGCCCCTTCGGGCAGGAACACTGCTGGCTCCCATCCGCCTCTCTCTGGCACGCAGGCTGACAGCTAATTTAGGCTTCTCCCAGCTACTGAGCTGCTGATTTTCATAATACTTGTACATCCTTAATTATTTTTGAGAATTCTGCCTCTTCTCTCCAAATTGGTTGAAATCAGCCAACAGAGTCAGAAGTAGTGAAGGGAGGAGTGGGCGAGGAACAGGCTGATGACAGTGGGACATGCAGAGAGAAAAAGAGGTAAGATTTTAACTAATGGTATTCTGGCACCCAAACTAATTACTTTTTCTCCACAGATGCAGGCAAACGGTGTGGTACGTTGACAGCTCTGTGGGCACAGGAGCCTCATTTGAGTGTAATTTAAGACACACGTGAAAGGCAGCACACGTGAGACTGAATGAAAGTCCTATGGGAGATTTTTCTTCCACTTCTTCCACTTTTGGACTTTAAGTAAGTAGTAAAGTAAGAGTTTGATGCTTGGTTTCTGGCTATCCCATTCAATTTTCTGACTAGGTCAAGTTTTTATTACCTCATTTACAGTGTAACCCCAATCACTGGAGGGGTAAGTGCGCAGCCCTGGTGTCCCAGGGAAAAAGCTGGGTGAGGGAGTGTGGAGCTTGCTGCCTTTTGTGCATTCACATTGAAATGTGTGGCCAGTTTAACCCCCAAATTCTCATGAATTTGTTTCACTTTTTCTCTGTATTACATATCTCCGTTACCTTTTTCCTCATTAGCTCTCCTGGTACTGTAATACTTTCTGGAAAAGTGCTTTGAATTTATCCTCTTTGCACAGTAGCCTGCGTGCATCATCTCTCTGCCTCTTGGGCTTTTTCCAGCCTGGAGGCTGGCTGTAGCTGAAAGTACTTGGGCTGAATGAGCCTTGAAACCCATGCCTTCAGCTGATTTCTATTTTTATTTCAGAAATGGGAGAGCAAAGAAACACTTTCCTGCTGCTTTCCCTGAACTGGGCAGCATCACCCAGTCTTCGGGATGGAAGAGAGGAGACGGGGCACTAGGGCTTGAAAAGGAGCAAACTTTTAAAGAGGGACAAGGTCTCCTTGAGCATCGCAGTCTCAAGTCAGCACAACGTTGAGCTGGCCCCACCAAAACATACTCCTTTCAGGGATTGGCCCCAGAAGGGTCCCTCGAACTGCCCCACCAAGCTCTATTCAAACACAAGCTTGGCCAGCGAACTTGTTTTAAGCTCAGAGTGATTATGCTGGACAGAATAGAAATAAAAAGGATTTATTAATGCACCTCCCCCTGCCCATTGCGTCCTTGCAGACAGATCCTTTCTCTCAGCCTTGGCTTCAGCCAACTCCACAGCATTTTGGTTTTAGCAAACTCTGCACAGCCCATTTTATTCCTCCAGATGCTCTTTCCATCACCTTCAAGCTCAGGCCATGTCTGTTCCTCACTGTTTTCATCAGTTTACCCATTTCTGTGAGCTCCAGGGCTCGGCAGAGCAGCCTGACGTGCTCCCGGAGGAGCTGGCTGTCGCCCATCCACACAGACCACTGCCTCTCTAAAGAACACATCACATAAGCTAAAAATTAACAAATAAACCAGATCTTGGCCATCACAGAGGCCTTGGCTGTTCAAATTGACAGCTCATTTTCCTGTTGTTTCTTTGAAGAGCTTTAGTACCTATGTGCTCTGCTGCAAGGACATAAAATTGACCAGTAAGCTGATGCTGGGGTCAGAGAGAGGCCGTGTGCTGCTCTTGTGATTTGGCAAGTTGAAAAGTTTCTGGCCACTGAGGGTTGCACAGCCTCACTGGAGGCCATTAGAGCTTTACTTCTAAAAATCTTCATCTGTTTGATGTATTTCAGGGCTTCCTCCGCGCCAGCTGCGGTGAAGTCTCCCCTGAGCAGAGCATAACCCTGTAGCACAGAGAGAAGATCAGAGCTGCAGGCAGGAGGTTAGAACAAAAGCAGCTGTCACCTCTTCATTTGGCCTAAAAGAAAAATACATGGGTTTGGGAATCAAGTGTAAAACATGAAGTCTAGTCCTTCAAAGTGGGGAGCTGGGACAGCCAGCTCCTGCCACCATGCTGGCATGGTCCACGCAAGCCAGCTGCCCACTCCTCCCCTTACAGCATTGCACCTCTCCATCACTACATCATTTGCACGCTTGTGCAGCGTGAAATGCTCTGCAGGCAGCCCAGCCGGACGTCTCTCGCCAGCTCCCTCATCGCCAAACCTTTTAGACCGTGAGTCACTGAAATCCTGCAGTCTGGAAACTTTTGCTTGGTTCACAGCGTGTCAGGTTTTTGTGCTCTCCTTTTCAGCTCATCACTCTTCACTGGGTATGTTCTCTTGATTTGTGAACTGCTTGTCTCTAGGAATTTCAGTGCCACATGGCTATTTGTGGTTTGGCTTTCTCCATCTATCATTTTATATGTATATATGTACACCAGTCTCCATCCCACTCCAGCTCCTAAGACTCACAGAGTTCTCAAGCCTTTCTCAGGGTTTTACCAGTGGCTTCAGGACAGAACAAGCCAGTTTCTGCCAGTCTGCCTTCCCATACAGGCTGGTCATTAAACCTTTCCAATGCCCTCAGAAAATTTCCACCTATGGCAATTATGGCACCATCAACCTTGAGTCACAGTCGGGAACCTACAAGTCTCCCTTCCAACTATAGCTGCTAAAAGGGGTAAAAGTTGACATTTTAATGGCAACCACTGCATATTTTAAACAAATTAGGCTACTGAGAACATTAATACGGGCAGTCAGCAAGTTAGCTACTTAACTGATCCATTTGGGTGAAATGGGAAAGACTGCAGGGAACAAGGACCAGTTCCTTCTGGTGTGTAAGGAGAAGAGGATGACACTTTCTGGTCTGTTACAGACTCACAATTAGAAGAAAATATAACTAATTACCCACAGGTGTTTTCTTGGCAACAACAAAAACACCAAAGGGAAAAGTCCACACTTCTCAAAAAAATGAACGGAGACACAACATGTAACTTTTCTGATGCACACTGGTGAAGGATGGATGGTGTTCTTCACTGATGCACAGAAAATTGGAACTATATTTGGGGGAAAAGAAATCAGGATTTTCTCCTCCTCCAGCCAATGGAAGGGGCTGTTTCTGCAGGAGAGTGATTGCACATCTCTAGTGGCGCTTCAACCCAGCATTTCAGTAAACGACCAAACTTCTGTGCCACAGCAGCAGGGTTGTGATCCACAACACCCTTCCTTCCTTTGGAAGGCTCTCAGCACAGGGGCAACAGCTCGCTGGGCCACTCTCCTTTGATTCCAGCTCTGCGCCTGCAAAGTCTGCAGGTAGGGAGGGCCCGTGGGGCTCTGTAGCCTTCAATAATTAAGTATGCATTAAGAAAATGGTTTTAAAGGATTTTTAATGAAAGAAATCTAGGCCAAAATGTCTTCCCCAGTTGCAGTTTAATTCAGTGTCGCCTGGTCAAAAATGAGATATTTCATATTCTTAAGGAAAAACTGGAACTGACAAATTCATTACTTAATCAGGCTAATCTAGTAAATTAAGAGGTAATTTTGAAGAAATAATGAAAACTCTCTAGTGGCATATTAATTATGACTTTCTTTTCAGCTATTAAGAAAGAAGGATTATGGATGTGACCAAGAATAAAGAGAGATCTATTTTCAGGGTCAGTGGATTTATCTTTCCAGGGATCCATCAGCAAAGAATAAATTGATTTCTCTCTATGCAGGTGATTTGAGAAGCCTTGGACCAGAGATGTCTTTTTTTTTACTACATTGCATTATTAAACTTGCTATATTTCAAAATTCAGTATCTACTCAGATAAATACATGCAAATCCATGGTTTGATCAAAAATCCAGCAACCTCTGGTAACAGGCATCTCTCTCCGTGCTAAAAGTTTAACTTCCTAACTGTAATGTCATTCATTAAATTTGCTACCCCCACACTTTGTTTCTCCTACCTAGAGCTGGTATAAAAAAATATCAATTTGGGGGATAACCTGAAACATTGTAGTACTACAGATTTGACTATGTGGCAGTTGCACGTAAAATAACAATACCAAGCTCCATGTTAAATGAAGGGAAATAAATAGTGAATTACCAAGGTTTCCATTTAGGTGATATCTCTGCCTGGAATGCAATGTGGCTGTACTTCAGAATGAGCAGCTGGACATAATCTAGATCCTATATCTTCCTTATCTGCTTGTTGCCCAAAGAGGAGAAACGCGATAAGATTTGGATAGTTCTTTGATGTGATGCTGTTAATCCTTTTTTTTTTTTTCTTTTGCTTCCAAAATCCCATTTCCCTGAACATAACAGAAACAAATAACAGGAAGCAAATTTGAGCTTTGGCAAGTTCCCTGTTTAGAAAAACAAAGGCAAAACTCAACCCCCAAATCCATCTGCTTTCCAGGGAACACTTGGTTATGACCATTTACTACTGATTCGCAAGCTGCCTGGTGCCTCGGCACGTGCTTACAGCCAGTACAGGGGCAACAAACCAGCACCCCAATAGCTGAATTTTTCAGTCCCTTTGCAGAAGTGTGTCTTTCATGATTATCATTGGTTCAAGCATCTTTCAGCAAGAAGATTCCACTGGCCTTCATTTAGCCTGACTAAATGGTATTTAAGGCACCATCAATGCTGACCTTGTCAGAAATTGCTGATGACTCTACCGTGTAGAGGACCCTCATGGCTGCTCGCGTTTTCTGGCAAAGACCAGAAGTGCAAAGGGTTTAGTTTCCCACCTACACCACGACAAGTGGAAAACATTGCCTGGCGAGCACAGCTTTGGGGCAGAGCAAAAAAGCTACAAGCAGGGCAGCATTTAGGCATAAGGTTTCCAGCAACTGACTTTTCCTGTCTTGAAGGTTAAGTGGCAACAAATAATAAAACTATTCGTCATTTATCACCCTGGGGAAAGTGACTGTGAGATGGAGTCTGTGTGTGTCTTCCATCATTGTCCTTTAAAAAGCATCGGAAAAACTTAAGGCATGTAGGTGATCTAAAGGCAACATATGATGCCTCCTCTCTACCTATTCCCAGTTTTACTGAGTGCATGAAATGTTTAAACATAAATGATCATGTCCCAACTTCCTCCAAGTCTTTCCTCTTTTGTTACTGTAATTGTTTTTCACATCACCCCACTCCTTCAGTTTATTCAAAATAAAAATGATTTGAAAGATCCAGCTATAAAGAACAATGGTGTAGAACTTGCTCCCAGCAGACACAATACACACTTTTTGAACCTTTCCCCCTTACTCTCATTCACACTTTAAGCCATCACTGCTGCTGAAAGTAGTCCCATCTTCCCACTGCAGCAGTCACTTTCTCATACCGCTTTTCCTTGCATGCTGGTGTATCGGAGCAATGAACAGAACCAGATGATTAGTGCAGGTCAAAACTTTTTTATTCCCTTGCAGCAGTTTCCCTGATCCGCTTTACCACACAGATGTACATTTGTGCTGCACGAGAGAAGGGGAGTGTAGGAAGGAGGAAGAAATGAGTGGCCTGGAGGGGCTGGAGGTGTGTGAAAGGGGGCAGAGAAGAAGGGGACTGTTTTGTTTGTAGACAGTGAAGGATCATGAAGGTTGGGGGTGTCCATGAATCACTAGCCTTCATTTCAGCGTGCCAGAAACTTGTGCTACCAGTAAGATGGAGGACACACTCTGGGAAGACAAAGTCCAAAAGGGAAAGAACCACATGCCTGTAATCCTGTTGTCAGTTTATAATCTCTGTGAATATAAAAATTCATCTTCTAGAAAGACCAAATACTAGTCTTTAGTTTTGTGGCTATCTATCTCATGCATCAAGAATCGTTCCATGAGCCTGCTGTTAAATAGCAACTATTAACTTGTAAATGAGAGTAGGATAAAATATATGCTTTTATCAACAGAGATAAAATAGCACTTTTTCTGCCTTTCAGCAAAAATAATCAGAGAGCCCTGGTGGGATCTCATATTACTCAGACTCCTTATTTGTAGTTTTTACACTCCAGCACACTTGCTGATAATGTATGAAGTATGAAATTAAAACTAAATCAATTGTCAGAACAAATGAAAAAGTACACTATGCAATGCATTATCCGCTGGTCTTTTATTGTATTTCTTCATTCACCTGCTAATTCCCAAAATCCAGCCATTTACAAGGAAACTTCCAGTCATTAGTGGGATTTAGCAGGCTTCCGCTGTAAAATAGTATTCACATTTCTCATGAGAGTTGGTATGTATAGTGTTGAAGGGCACCAGACACAAAGGCTGTCAGTCTACAACTATATTTGATTTCCATAGGCTTATCCAAACTCACCTCCTGTGCTGGGAAATTAACACATGAAGTGCGAATTTTTTGAATAGTTACTTCTTTTTTTTTATAATCTTGCTCATCAAGACTCACTCTGGCACAGAGGTTTATGTGGGAAAACTAAGATGCGGCTGCATGACTAATTTTTAAAGCCTGTGCACAGCTTCTCAGGAATGCAGCTGGATGTAACTCCTTAGTGGTTTGCTTGTGATGGCTGAATTGAAATATATTGTAATGCTTTTCTGCTCGTTAGAAGTCGAGACTAGAGCTGAAGTGATTGGTCCTCTTTTATTACCATTTTAGAGCAAATATTTTACATAAAATTAAGCAGCAACTGAAAAACTTAGCTTGTAAGTTAAGGTGATAATATCAGATCTCATTCCTGTTCATTTACATTTATTAGCATAAATGACAGGATTTGAAAAATGCCATTTGGTTTCCCTCCTGATTTTTGCAGCAATAGGTATAATCTAGAAATGATTTAATTAATAACTTGAAAATTAAAGATTCCCCTATGCATTCAAACCCCATAGCAATTCCTAAGTTTCTTATTCTACAAAAGAAATGAAAATTTTTGTAAATTGAAATAATTTAGAAACTTGTTTAAAGGCCACCACTTCCTCAGATAGCTTTTTAGCATGCATGAGAAAAGTGCTATTTAATTTCACAGTCAACTAATCCTTTAACAATTTTCTTTCAGGCAGAATATAAAAGGTTATTATTAATTCCTTAATAAAATAAAAAATAAGTTATAGCAGATATGTCTTTAACCTTGGACCAGTTTGAGTCATTTTTTTCCCCTCAGGTAAGACACCAAAGATCAGCACAAATGGCAAGTGATAAATTGGCCTCTGGGAATTACTCGAGTCCTCCTCCTCCTTTTTTCACATCAACTGTCTCTGGAAATGCCTCTCCTGAACTACTTCTGGCTTTAGCATCAATCAGTCGATTTGATTCCTCCCACCCCTTAACTATGGACAGCAAAATTCAAGATCTGACGCTACCCACCTTAAATTTTAACTCCCCATTACACTGAAATAATTTCACAAAGACTACACCTAGTTAAGATTCATGGTGAACACCAAATTCTCAGAAGTTCATATCTTAAAGGTTTATTTGCCATTTCCTATGTGCTTGGATTTGCTGAAGAGAAAAAAATATATCGCTCTCCTTTGCAAGATACAGCACCAGGAATTCCCTTGGACACACGATCCATTGCATTTATACCTTACAAATAATCCTCTCTCTCAATTTACCAATTTCTCTCTTAACAATTCTCAAATGCTCATCATATTATAGACCCCAGCTTCAATAGCTGAAGCTGCGGGTATTCTGTTTGAAAAGAAAATAAATTTATAGGTGCTGTTATTCATATAAGACCCTTCTGGTCTTAGCAGATGTGGAAGCATTCCAGGCACCTAATGGAGATGTGTAGGTAAAAAAAGTAATTACCTCTGAACGGCAGTGGTGGTGGTAGTAGTAGTAGTGGTAGTAGTAGCAGCAGCAGTAAGAGTCATAGTAGTAATGTCAGCTGTTCTTGAGAGTAACTCTAGACAGGTAAGCTAGGCTTCTTTTTCATCACTGCTTTTTTCTCCAGACACTTAAAATTAGATGTGTCTGAATAACTCTCATCACTAACTTTAAAATCTGTTAGGAACATAGAAATATAAGGTATCTTCTGGGTTTCTGACTCCAATGTCTTCCTACAACAGGAAACACATACTAGGACATATCAGAAACACCTCAAGAAGAAAGTTTCTCATCAACAGATCAAGTTCCACCTGAAAATCAGTTGGAGTTTCTTGGCTCCAATGGTTCTATTGGAAAAAAAATCCTCTAAAATCTGTTTGATTGGTTGGCCGGAAACCATCTTCCAAATGCGAGTCTAAATTTGTCATGGCTAATTTCTACCTATATACTTTTTTTCTAGTTCTGTCATTTAGCATTTTCCCAAGCTGATCTTTACTCACGGCTTGACAAAATGTGCAGCCCTGCTGGTGGTGCATCTAGGCTGTTCTGTAGGTGCTGGGTACCACAGCAGGCAGATGCCAACAAACAGCATAACTCTGCCCAGTGTCCCCTCCCCACCCATTCTGGACATGAGCGAGCTCTGTGGTTCATGACTCAAGTCAATTGCTAAGAAGGATTAGGAAGATATCTCCATTACAAGTGTGTCATTCCATGGACTCTTTATTTCGTGGGTGTTTTGTTCCTTCCTCTGGCCACAGCTGCAGAAAACTGCAGGTAATATGAAGCCTCAATACGGCAACTCAATTCTTACTGAAGATGTTTGGCTTGGGCTATCCAAGTATATATCTGCAGACAAGTATAAAATGCATAGACACCACTTTTTGAAAGCTGTCATTTCCCAAAAGGACCCATTAAGGTAGAAGCATGCTGAACAGGTATTAAAAAAAAAATTAATTTACAGACATTTTTTAAACACCTAATTTCCCCACTAGCCTGTATGTAACACTACTTCAAACAGCTACACACGGTCTCATTTAGTGAATATATGAGGAAGAGGTCTGCATTATGTTTGCTAAAAGAACTAGGATTTCAATTCCATCTGCCGCTGGGTGTGTTTGATTTGTATATTAATTATGCCTGTTTGTAGCTGTAAATTTGCTCCAGATTAGTAGCTGGTTCGCTCTGCACATGGATTCATTACATTGAGCGGCTCCCTTGCACTTTTATAGTTTTCAAATTATTCCATACTTATGCTTTTTAAACTGCTTTTAATACCTCTCTTATTCAATGTGAGCTTTCAACCCTGTCTTATTCAGATGTTTTTTTCCACCTTAAGAGAAAACACATTCCTTTGATTCTCCTCTCCGTGGACCCTTTTGGCTGGTGTAACGTCAGCTTTGTCCATGGTGCTACTCTAAAATACAAGATGAAACCGCTTCTTCCCCCAGTCTTACAGGGAAATTCAGCATATTCACATTGAGCATTTGCTACATGGAATGACTTAAAACCAATGGGTTTAGGAATCAACACGAGCACTCAGCAGGATGTATGTACATACCCGCTACCACGCAAAATTTAGATGCTTGTCATGTTGAAATAAAACTCTCCCACAGGTGGAACATTTTTGCTGTTGATCGAGTTTTCTCTGAGTTTTCTCCCTGGTTTTCAAAATGCCCCAAAGTTCTGAGCTGTCACCTTTGTAGTTAAGGCCTGTGAGATACGCCTGAAAACGTAACACATCTGAAATGAGCTGCATAAAACGGCCTTTCTTGAAGCCGCTCCGATTCCTGTGCGTGTGCGAATGTTTGTGTACACTCAGAAAATAAATGTCGAAGAGGTCAAGCTGATTTCCCTCATATTTTAGGAAAAGAATCACTCTGAGCTGAAAAATTGTATGCCAAGTTTTCTGCCTGAAGCAAACTTTTTACGATCAAATTAAAAACCTTTGAGACTCGGAGTTTATAATGGAAATACTAACACAGCCTTAACCATGGCAGCAGTAGCAGGCACTGCAATAATATTAGGAAAGCTCTCCCTGCCCACAATCTAAACTAAATAAAAAAGATGCCATTTTCTAACATATACCCCAGGCTAGCAAATAACAATGATTTAATGTACTTGCCCTGTGGTAATATAGTAGCACTGCAAACCTCTGAGCCAATTTTTCTTTTCTTTTCTTCTCTCTTTTTTTTTTTTTTTTCTTTTTAAACATATATGCCCCATAGGGAAAGGATTGCAATTTAGCTCTTATTTGTGGATATATCGCTTTCATTGCGACAATTCTGAAAAGGCTTCCTGCTGCCCCACACCGCTGTATGCGAGCACCCAACTGAATAAAGACCCACCAGGCTTTTTCAGGAGTTTATTCACAGGTTTGGCTTTGCTTATTGTAGTATGCACCACATTTAAATTAGATGAGGGCTACTGTAAAGCAATAACATTGTCAATGACTGGAATCTCACTTTCCCCTCTAACAGTCTGAAGCAAATTAATGTATTGGTTGTTCATTAACAAGTAAACAGTTTCTGCTACAATGTCAAGGAAAAAGAATGTGTTCATTAATATGAACAATCTTCATCTACAAAGATGATTTACACAATGCATGTCATGAGATAGCTTTCCCCTAACTAGTACACTACCAAACTGAAAAGCTGATTCTTAGGACTTTCTTGAAATTACAATATTGTTTGTTTACCAATAAGAAAGACAGTCTCAGTCACCTATGCCACCATTGTAAGCTCTATAGTAAGTACTTAAAAAAAGAGAGATTTCTGGAATCACTTGTGGAATTAATAAAATTGATAACTACAGACTTACACTGCATCAATGATACATATTATTCCTGTGATAAGTTAAGCTAAAAATAAGATTAATTTGGTTATAGAAATTCCTTAAACAACAACACTTAAATTATTTCAAACTTGAAATTTTTCAAGAATTTTCTGAAAAAATCAGCAAACACTGGCTAAAAAAGCAAAGCAGTTTGGGTACACCAATGTAATCAGCATGCCTAGTGCTTTTCTGTTAACCCTCTGAGTAGAACCGTAGTATTCTGGATTTTTTGTACATTAATGCTATGAAAATTGTAACTTACAGAAATATTCATTTATATGTCATGACTTAATAAATCATGCTCTAAATATATTTGGGCTAGGCACCTCATCTAGTGAGCGATTCATCCATCCTATAATTTTAATTATCCACTAGAGAAGCCAGTCTCTAGCAACTATAAGGGAAGTTTAGATGATTGCCCTAGATTAGATGCTTAACTCTTAGACGGATACATCTAGATGAGACAACACCCAGCTCGGTACCATTTAACTAATCCTGTGCTATCACCTATCAGTACTACATTTTCACATCAAAGTTTGCTTACTGCACGTAAGTTCACTACAATATTGCACTTAGGTTGGAGTCCACGTTATCCCCACTTACATTTAATTGAGAGGAATCAATCTGGAAGTGACCCTGTTCTACTCTAAGATCAGACTGACAGGCATCTCCAGAGACCAAATATTAAATGACCTGAATCACCCTTTTGAAGTGTTTCTCTCCATCTCCTTCGCGATAGACAGTGCCTATCACAACTGCCATACGTCTCAGCTAACTACATAGGCTCGGTGGGAGGAAGTTGGCCTTGTATATGTAATAAGCATTAAAAAAAAAAAAAAAATATTGTCAAATTTAGCACCAATACAATGCAATGATTCAAAAGGGAAAGGAAGAAAGAAATCTGGAGGACTGGTATGTATTACAGTAAAATGACCACAGTGTGCTATGTGCTCTCCCAGATTATCACATTAGAAATAGTCTGTTATCTTTGATTTCTTTTTTTCATTGGTGTTTCAAGAATTTTTAGGTCCACGTATTCTGTCTTCACTTACCCCTAGGAATTCAGAGGTTAGACAAGAAAAGGGGCAGTTGCTGCCAAACAAGACTGAACCATTATTATTTCCATGAAACCATACATATATATATATGGTTATATTTAAAAATATATATGGATATATTTAAAACCATCATGGAAACCACTTTAAATATTCAGATACCTTTCCTTGAAGCCTAAAAAGAGGCTATCAGCAATTTGAAACCAAATCTCTCACAGATCTAAAAATAACTTAAAATAAATATTTCTATAGTTATGTTCGTAAAACATAAACCAAAGATCAGAACCGTGTGAGACGTTAGGGATGAGTAGGGATTTCAGGATCTAGGATTATTTTTACATACATTTTAAGTAACACAAGATGTTGTAAGATGAAGGAGCCAAACATCTTATTTTAATGATAACCCTGTATTCCAAAGTAAAGCAAAGGAAAAACCCAGACGGGTTTTTGAATATTTCTCATGCATAAGGTGAAGCTTTTTTTTTTTTCCCCTCCTGACTTCTCTTGCTAATTAAGAAGAATGAACATCAGCCTTTGCTTTAAGACTGCCAAATTTTCCCAATCATCAAGAGCATGTGGTATTAATGGACACTTTTTTATTACCAAAATGTATGTCTTGCATTTACATGGTTGAATTGTATCTCTTCTAAAGGGAAGGCTGTGATATGATGTGGGGAGAGCAATGCTGAAAAAACATGTGCCAGGTCCTGATCTACTGTAAATTGTTGCAGGTAAGTGGCAAGGGGGGATTTACCTCAGCTGAAGGTTTGGTCACATGGAAAAATAATTCCTGTCCTACCCAAATGTTATCAGACTACAGCCTTTAGCATCACAGTGGTGGTGTCTGTGCCCTGTCTACCAAGGGTCTGCTCTCTGCATTGATTCTAGGTTCAACGGGCATTGTCAAGGATCTGCCACAGAGGCAGCCCTTTCTGAAACGCTACAATCTGAGAACTTTGTATGGCAGTTCCTTTACCCTTTGGAATTCTACAAGACGACACTGATTTGCTTCACTTGGGTGACAGGTTCCAGAGTAACTGAGGCCATGCACAGGCCTTCTGCCTATGGATATACGTTCAGAGATCAGTCTCCTGGTGGCTTAGGGTGAGATTCATTCTACTAAACTCATGATCTCAAGTTTGGCATCTGATGTAAGCTTCCACCATCAGTTCCTTCTACAGTCAATCAAGTGACAGAAATAGGTGAATCAAAGCACGAGTCCTGCCCAAAATTCACGCCCATGATGGGTGAGATGAATCCGACCTGGAAATGCTTCTCTCTCTGTATTACCAAGGAAGTCTGGAGATCTAGTTTTGACTAGATGTCTCACTTCTAGATTATTAATATTGGGTGAAATTAATTGCATTCTGTAGGAAATAGTTGTACCACTTGTGTGAAGACTCACAAGATGAAATTCCTGTATTTGAAATCTTCAGACCTTTTAAGATATGAATTTTCATGACTGAGACAATGAAGGATGCATTTTAAAGGGTGGAGAAACAAAACCATGTCAACATTTCTTGCAATACGTTTCAACTGATGCTTCCAGCTAGAAATGCGAAAGACCATCACACTAGCTCCAGCAAGCTGCAGGTATGCATCTGCTGCCACACCTGCTCGTAGGGACAGTTCCATGAACAAACACAACTCGGAGTGGAAACGGCACTGTGGGCAACTTGCCCTGTTCCTCCCAAAATTATTTATATTGCCCTGTGAGATCGGAAAAGTCTGCATATATTTTTGGGCAGCATATGCTTCTAGCTGTAAGATATGAAAGAGAGAAAAAGGGCAAGGAGAGAGAGGAAATGACATTTATGTGACTTTTTAAAAACACTGTGAGAGAATTTTAACTTTAGAGGAGAAAACTTCCATTTCATAAGAGCAATAAGAGAAAGTATAAATTTCATAATGTTATTTTTTATTTTAGAATAGGATTTTGGAAGTTGCCTTTTTCATTCAAGTGAAATGCCAAGTCATTTTATAATAATTTCTCTTCCAAATCATCACATCTGAAGCAAAAGTTTACGAAGCGTAATATTTCTGTGGACACCAACTTTAGGATAATGGTTAAATAAAATGCTATAATGCTGTGTTGAGGTTTTAACAAACCAGAAATATGTATACTCCATGTAAATGCCCATTTTATTAAATATTACAAATAGAACTGGTGAATCATTTTTAGTTTCTCCATTCTACGACAAAACTTCTACTAATTCAGTTTAGGCTTTACATATACATTAAATGACTGGTACTTTCCCCGATTTAGAAATACTCTAGCTATTTTAAGGGTAACTTTCATCAATGTTAATCTTTAAAAGTGACTCTCCTGGAATAATCAGGTCATGCTGAGAGGATGCCTGTACATTTCTGAATGTGAGGCAAAGCAACCAGGAACTTCTCAACTAGATCATTACATACCATTACATGACAGAACGTGTCCTCAAGCCATTTCCCAAGACTCTGCATTGTCATTAGCAGCAAACGATATGGGAGCAACCTTTTGTGGCCATCATCATGTCATCTTCTGTAAACTATGAGGCTGCCCTAAACTGAATTTCCCATTTAGCCTGCATAATACCCTCCAACAACAGTCACTCCCTGTGGAAGTATGATGCAGGTTTAGAATGAGCTGCTGCAGAAGATACTGTTTGTTTAATTTTATTTTCATTTTTAAAGCCTATATTTGTAACCCCTAAGCAATAGTGCGTTTGATACTGTTTTGGCCAGAAACAGGCAAGGAACTTTGGGGTACTATAAAAGATATGTGCGTATAAAAGCAAAAAAGCCAGAATAAAGCCCTAATGTGGGTTGTCAAGATTTAAGTCGATCGTTTACTCAGAGGGTTAACGTGCTAAAATTACATACTGCAGTTCCTAGCTTCACTGATGAAAACATTCACTGCTTCTATCTTTAAATAAAAAAGCAAAATAGCCTTAACCCTTTGAGGATCATATTAGCAGCAAGTTGCAATCTAAACAGAGAACAAGTATTTCAATCAATTAGGAAATTATTCTTACAAAGATTCTGTGAGCACCCTTTTGTGTTCCACCATCCCAGCGTTTACTGCTGGATAGATCAGCTGTAATCACTTCACACAGGTCTGGAGGATTTTCAGGGTCTCAAAGGGTTAAAGCCAAGACTTTTGAGTAAAAGTGTTTTATTAAAAGGGTGAGTTAGGTGAGCGAACAGTCTCGGATGAACTTGGTGAATAGTCTTCCGATTCGGAGTTGAGTTCAGGTGGAGCTTGCTGTGCCTTATAACGTCCCCTCACATCCTGGTTGCGTCTTCGTCGGAAAACCTGCCTCTCCTTATCAAGAGCGGTGGTCTGGCAGGGGCATAAAATAAGAATAAATGAAATTAGGCTGTGTGTGAAATGCAAAGCTAATGAAAACCATGAGTTTTTATGTGGCCTGCAAATACCAGGGTTAATAAATGTTCAGACCAAATTAAACCTGTTCTGTCTCAGGTCTGAAAGGTTTAGCCCACAACATAGCTAAATGCTTTAAAAAGTGCATTTCCCAAACCTTAAGAGGTAGCGTGACATCATCAAGCAGATACAGTACCATATATATATGGATGCCATATGTTCTACTTCTGGATGCTATTAATTTCATCCCTTAATAGATTCAAATTTCAAGCCAAATGCCAACTGACCTTCCCCCCACCCTTCTCAAAGTATAAATCTGTTTCTACAGGCCAGGCAGAGATGTACGCTTGTCTTTGATTTGACCTAATGAAGGCTGATACACACTCACCCATGTTCAAGTCAGTGCAATCGGCTAACAAAGATGGATTGTGATGAAGTTGTCAGACAAGAGAAGAAAACAAACACCGAAGGGAGCTAGCCCAGCTCTTTGACACCTCCTCATGCCGCTCAATGGATGTTCTTAGGGAGAATGCTGAAGAGCTCTGACGGGAAGACCCGTTTAGCCTGACCACCCTGTCTCCTCCTGTTAACCAAGGTCTATCAAATTAAACACTCTGCTAATTTTATCTGGGTCTATCTAGAGTATCTAGAAATGGGGAAGAAGAATGTTTACTTGATGAGCTTTATATTTTCATCAGTTTCTGCCACTATTGAGTATGCAAGTCTTACTAAGATGGCTGTGACTTCTAGCCACATCCTTGCTTCTGCTTTGTCTGAGCACATTTATAGGGAGAAACTGCCACCCAGGTAAGGGCAGCCCAACTCTGGCCAATGATTTCAAGCATGGGTCTGGGTTTTGCTGTTTTCTTGATTACAGGGTATTAGACTGCAGTTCCTGAAAACGCTGCAAAATTACAAATTCAACAGGATGGCCTTGGTTCAGCAAGAGCACTTTGACACATAGTTAGCTGCCTTCTGAAGCAGGGCTGCCTTCTTAAAACACGGCCTGTGATTTTTTTTGGAAAAAGCAAACTGGGAAAAGGCAGGTAGCTAGTAAGATGACATACAAAATGCAAACAAATATCTGATCATGGCACTGGAGGCAAAGGTAACTTTGAGAACTGAACAGGTTTAACTGCTAAGGCTTGTAAAATTTGTCCCTCATATGAAAATCTCTATTTAAAAGAACGCAGCCAAAAGGTTATTCTGCTTCAAAGGATTTATTGTTTTCTCTTGAGATATACATGACTGATTTCTCTAGAAAATTTACCAGTTATAGTGTAAGCCTCACAGGAGAGGAGAGATGTATTTATAGCCAACATATTTTTGAGAACAAAATGAAAACTAAATCCATCATACCAGTGCAGAATAGCATTATAGCAATCTCTGCTCTAAAATAATGCAATCAGCATTCAATAATGATGTAATAGAGACAGAAAGATGGACAAGAGTACAGAGCTACTATAGCAAATGGATTTAGTTAGGCTAAATTGCTGAACTATTATTTTTGTGGCTAGAGCCTCCACAGCACTACCTTAAAGGGGTAAAATAATTAACTTCAATAAGTTCATCCCTGCATTTTAAAGAACAACTGCTACAAAATCCAACACTTCTCATCTGCTGCGCATTTCTTTGTTTACTGCTCATCTTTCGGTTGAGAGCTCTAATTAGTATTTTCAACGCCTTCTACATTTCTTAGCCTTGAACTAATTCAGGTTTTGATTATTTTTTAATGTGAAACAGAAGAATACCTAGATCTTTTACACACAGTGAAAATATTGCATACAGTATGTAATTCTGTGTGAAAATTGAAAAGAATGGCATATATTACCATTCTATAAAATACAGATCTCCATTTAAAAGATTTTTTATGCTTACAGGAAATAAGCATTTATTTAAAGTTTAAACCACATCACATCATCCTGTGGTAACAGATACTCTCCTCTGAGAAAGTTAAAACATTTCTGGCCAAATAAATAAAAATACTTGTATTAAATTCAAAATTTATTTTTAAAATCTGCCACATGAGAATGGTAAATGTATATGTAAAAACTGAAGGTATTTAAAATTAGATAAGTTACACAGAAGTGAATACCCTTGAATAAAAGATTCTTTTAAAAATCTAACCTAGGGTATTGCTTTTTTATAGGACAAAATTACGAAATTGCTGAACTATCTAGTTAATTAAATATCAGGACATCATTTTAAAGATGTCTTTTAAAAAATAAACCCCACCATACTACTTTTCTACTATTTGGGGAGAAGCTTTGTGTGCTTTTGTTTAAATACATTTGTTTAAATATACATAAAGGCACTTCCTGCCTCATTAATCAAAAATGTTAAGGAAAAAAATCTGATGATCCCACCTAATCCAGCACCCTATGCTGTAGTTTGTAGGACCAAATATTTCTGGCTTCCTAACCTTTCAGAAACTTCCTGAGATATTTTGAGACTATGTTTTTCTTTACATTTTTATCCCAAGTCTCCCTTGAATTTGATCTAATTCATCTTTATAAAGGCATGCTTGTGGACTCGGGGGCATTATTGTGGGTTACTCTCCTGGGCTGAGAGACACTCAGAGCCTTTCTCACCCGAAGAGCTTATTGAATAAAAATGTATAAAGTCACAGACAGCTAAAGAAGGGAGTATTTATCTACTGAAAGCAAAAATACACAGCTCATATTCTAACACTTAGTGTATCACAAGTTGGAACCACAAAAGGGGTCAGCTCTGGCCACAGAGCACTCACAAGCCCCACAGAACTCGCAAGGCTGGGCTTATGCTGCCCATCGTTACGATGACATTTTGCACTTCCAGTGTCTATTATGCCACCAGGTGGTACGGCCACTCTGCAAAGTTTTCATTTAATGAGGTCACGGTTATTTTTTACCTCTACAGAATTTCAAAATACGATGGATTAATGCTTTGGAATGCAAGGGAGATGATGGTAAGATACATTTGAGTAATGACCACGTGTGTTTCGTAAGTGCACTTTTCACCTTCTGTATCCTCTTGTGCACGTGGGCATATTCCAAAAATCAGCTTTTTCATTATTATTACTGTTTTTGTAACAAAGGCCTCTTATACGCATTGCCTTGGTTTAATAGATTTATTATTTCATCTACTATTCAGCTGGGTGGTTCGCTGGTGCATGAACCAGTCCATTATGGATTTCCAGGGCATTTCTACTTTAAGCTACTCTTTCAATAAATAATAAGTGGATCTGAAGTGCACTTATGCTTCACAGGGCTGCAAATCCCAGATTTTCATTATCACATTTTGACATTTTTTTTTTCCTGGCTCAAGGTGAGAGAGTGAGAACTTTGAGCACTATATGATAGTAATGGCAACTAAAATGTAAGGGTAGCATTTCTTATTTAAGATATGCGGCTGTCCTCTGACAATCCATATGAGGAAATGTAGAGCTTCTTATCCAGCAGCAGATAAGTGGATTGCCTCTAATAGTTTGGTGCTGATGGGTCTGAAGCACTTCATTAAGCACTAATGTATTTTGCATCAACATTTAGTAATCCTGACACCCGGTACCAAATGGTTAACAAGCCATTTTTGGAAATGCATTTAATTTGAAGTAATGGAGCATTATTTTAAAATAATTGTTTCTGTCACCTACATACTAAGGTGCAGTTAGCTTTTTTTTTTCCCAGGATTTTGCCACAGGGAGTGTCTTCTTCCTCATTTCTATGTCTTGATGGTGCAGGACTCCTGAGCCACGCAAATTCTTTTTTCTTGGAAAAGACTGAACTCTATGTTTATGAACAGACATTCAAAACTAAAACCGCTTTGATATATATGTTGGATTTGCAGTGGGAAGCACCTTATTTTAGCTGTGGGGTGATGTTTTCTGTCAGGTCAGTAATTATTGGATTGAAGTAACTGCATTTTATGAATGCAAGCAGTGACTGTATTTCTTTTCACTTGTCTTAATTTACTGCTGGCCACCAAATATAGATATATATTCATTTCATTAATAAAAGAACATTATTGTGCATTTTGCCTCTTAGCCCATCCATTATTCATACCAGCCAGCAGACTGAACTGGGGATGCAGCTGTTCACGCATTAATCTAAGAAACCCTTCCCTTCACTCGCTTTCATTCTGCAGCAGCGTATTTGCAATTTGTTTGCAATTTTCACGATGCTTTGTTTAGTGTGTAGAATTACATGGACATATGTATTGAAACACCGGTATTTTTCTTCCTGTGCATTCTTTTATATACATGTATGTGTATGCACGCATTTAAATGTTCACACCTCGGTAATTTTACCCTGTTTCCTTAAGCTTCTGCCTAGTGACCTCGATACGTCGAGATATGTAATGGCAGGTTTCCCTACTGTAAAAATGACCATTAAACAATAGTCATGGCATGAGCCAGGCAGCCCTTCAGTCTGACCTTTTTTTATTTTTTTCCATGGGTTTCTCAGGTTATATACATATATATATATATATGAATATATATATATATATGTGTGTGTGTGATTGATTCATGATTCAAGACACTTTTTGGAGAGTACTTCAAACTTAGAAATGCACCTCAGTCCAGGAGTGAGAGACACATGTTAGGTTTAGCCCCTCAGGCACAAGCTATAACTAAGTCAAGTTACACGGTGATTTGGAGACGTGCAAATGACCACATCGAGGGGACAAATTAATCGAGTGGATTTGAACCTAGACCTCCAAATACAAAAGGCCAGTGCTTTAGCACACCATGTAACTTCTGGCATGGAATTTAGCTAAAAGGAAAGTAAAAAAGAAAGCAAACCAAATCAATTTGATGTATGCTTTGTTCTGTATTGGCGAGTGAATACAAAGACAAGTATTCTACATGTATAACTGTTGAATTCATATTGCTATATTTAAGTTTGTGTTTACTCTTTGACATCCCCCTTTTTAGAGACACGATTCCTCAGCTGGTTTCAATTACACGTGGAAGAGACTTAGTGCCAAGTTGTTTGCATGGGTGAATTTTATTTATAGTTTGTAAATCAGCTGTGGTTTTCTTTTAGTCAAAGAGCAGGAGAAGAGATTTTAAATTAGTTTAGATGTTCGCCTGTTTTTACCAATATTCAGTTTACAGAGGGTTTTATGGTATTAAAAATGGCTCTTTACAGATAGCAAGCCTGATTCCCAGCTTCCTTGTCCCGTTGTCAAGATGCCTGGCAGTAACTTTTGACTTGAAAGTGTATTGTACCCACTTGTGACAGGTGTAAGTAACTCGACAGATGCATAGTAATGGGAATCAGGGACAAAACACAGAGGATGGAACTATGGGTTTTCAAATGAGCTATTCAGATACTTTTTAAACTGTGACAGTGAGAATTATATTTTTAAAATTCAGTATTTTATGAATTCAGTATTGACTGGATTGATGATTTCATTAAGCATCCAATGTAACTCATCTCCTTGCTATTGTCATTACCCAGAGAAGATCATCAATGACTTTCCCATACATTTCCTGGGTGTTATTTTGCTTCTTTAGCTTTCCTCGAATGTCTGTATGCTAACATTTTATCCTAATCTTATAGATAACACTACATAGAGTAATATTTTCTACTAATATTTTATGTTAGATACACTCACTCTGGTGCTCCCTCGATATTTTGAATCAGCCCAGAAAAGGCAGAAAATTCAGGCCATTCTGTCAACAGCAGATGAAAATAATGTTAAGATCCAGACATCAATCAGAATCAGTAACGAAATTCAAGGTCAAAGAAAACATTGGTAAGTTATGCAAAGTATTGCCTTCAAAATGTGCTGCCATTAGGAGGAACAGGTAAAGCAGCTGAAGAAGGCTATGGACCAGACACTGCAATGCTTGAGGCTAAAGAGAAGGCTTTGAAATACTTTTGCTCTTAATATTCTGGCTTGGTTATAAGAAAGCCAAAAAACTTAAGTCACACAAACTGTTAAAAGCCTCAGTTAAGTACATCTTAAAGAAAAGTTCCTTATAAGAAAGTAAATCTATCAGTTATCGTGTTTCTGAAGGACAACGCTGGTGCCATTTGGATTTTTTGTGGTCACTGTTGCTAAATTCCAGTAGAAGGGAAATTATAAAAGAGTAATGCATTGGCTTTAACCCTTTTACAAAGAGATCTATCAGAGAATGGCCTGACTTTGGAGGAAAAAAAAAAAAGGTGATCTCTGCTGTCTTTGACTTGAGTCGACATCGGCAACTTGGGGTGAGCGAAGATGTGATTGTACCATGGACGTGACCCAGCTACCCCAAGGCTGGCTTTCCCTCCCATAGAGAACAGTAAGTGTCACCAGCCATGGGGCAGTGGAGGCTGCGGGGTTTTAACTGGGACCTCCAGATCTCATTCCCTACTGATGCCGCTTTGGCCTTTTCTGCACTTCTGAGTGCGGGGCTGATGTCCCGACAGCATTAGGTGGGCTGTTTTTAAAACATGTATCAGTCTGAGATCCAAAAGATTTTACTGATTGGCCCCTGTGTTTTTTCTGTTCCTCATATTCAAAGAACGCTGTAAGATTTTCCAGGCATTATATCTCATACCTGCTACGACTATTAGGGTACATCAAGTTTGTTGTATTTTAGTATCTCAAGCAAGTCATGTCACTTTTGCACATATTATCTGACTGAAAGGGAATAAAACAGGATGCATGTTCAGAAAATTCGGACTTTGGGGCACTTTGAATAGGAAAGTCTTTTAGGCAGAGAAAGGAAAAGCTTTTCTGGTTGATTAAAGGAGGAAATAGTGCCATTTAAAAAGATGTTTTAGAAGACTGCTAGAAACTAGGGGTGAAAACGATCAAAGGAGTGGGGAAGAAATGAATAGTTTAACGCTAACAAAGGGAGCATTACATTTTCTTTGGGACTCGCTTTCATTTTTCGATGTACTTGTGAATTCAGGTTAATTTTCACAGGCCTGTGACAAATTAACTGTTTTCTAGATGGGAATTGATGAAACTTTTCATATGCTTTGCATTTGCGCTTACAGTTACTACTAAAAAGTAAACACTGGCTCAATTGAAATGGTTTCATTTAGACTAAAATGTTGGTCACTACAGCAGTTGCTTGTTTCTTGGAGATGGAAGAGGAGCAAATGCCGGGCAGCGCTTGTTCAGATGTCCTCCCTTCTATAGCATCTCCTAATTAAGCATCTACGCATGGGAGCCCTGCTCTCCCAATTTGCCTTTCCACACTAGGTGCCCTGTTTAGAAAGCACTAATTATAAACATTGTTGTTACTGCCCCCAGCTGGAAAACACAGCAGTTTATGTATGAATAAGAGAGATTATCGCCCATCTGCTCCAGCCCATTATTCAGGGATGTGTCATTTTGTATGCTGATGGCAGCCATTACTAGTGCTTTAGTCAAATGGCCTTTTTTTTTTTTTATAGCATTTATTTATTTACCAAGTTGCGGAATTAGAGTCTTCCCCCCCCCACCTCCTCAAAATGCATGTGGTTTGGTTCAAAATCTGGGCTATGCAGTTAAACTGAATCAAGGCCAATCTGAGAGGAGATGCTCGCTTTTATCACAGGCTCCTGTTTCTGGTGGTCTGCTCCCCCTGAAGCTGGGGTTTTAAAAGATCCAAACATTGTGTATATCAAATGGAAAGACAGATTTTTCTCGTTCTTTTCTTTTTTTTTGGTGTAAAATAGAGGTAGTAAAGCAGAGAAGGAGTGTAAGCTGATCATGGATAGCAATTAAACTCCAGAAAGATAAATAAAGCTCATGTAAGCTTTCCTCCGTTTCACAGAGGCGGTGTTAAATTTGTAACTATTTGACAAAGTCCTGCTTGACACAAAATGCCATCTTTCCTTCGCCAGTGGAGAAGAAAAATTCCTCTAATGCTATCGAGGCTACACTTAGCTAAAGGTGGGCACTTGGGCCCCATTCCCCCCTTCTTCAAAACCAAAAAGCACAGCCGCTGTGTGGCCGGCTCTTGGCTGCGTTACAGGGCTGGAACATGGAACACATGATGCCAAGTGACAAAACGGACCAAGCAGGTTTTGCTATGTCCTCGCAAGGTTGTGGTAGGTTTATAGCCGTGGACACAAGTGCATTAGGCTGGAATTACAGGTTCGAGCACCTGAAGTGAAAATGTTTCTCAATTCTTGCTAGCCAGCATTCAGCTGATGGATGGGAACTACTTTTCTACTTCTTGCCTGAAAAGTAGGATTATTTTTCTTTTTTTCTTTCCCCAGAACATCCATATCAAAATCTACTGAACCTTCCGTGTGCGCTAAGGGAACTGCTAGGTTTTATGGAAACTGTGCTGTAGCCTGATCCACACACCTAGTGAAATGATCCAGGATGGGAGTTTTACTTTACTGGGATCACTTGCAGTGACCATCTCTGCTGTTTTGCTAATGTGGGTAATTTGTTGGGTTTTTCCAAATACCTCACAGATGAGTTTTTAAAGGCTCCAATCACTGCAGTGTTAGAAAACACAGGTTTTGCAAGAAAGTTGTAAAAAATTTCTCCAGCTATCAAACACAGGTCTTGTGAGTAATAAGAAGGAAAAAAGCCAGCAAATAACCCCTTGATGGAAATTCCAGGGCTCTGGACTGATTGAGGAGGTGCATGGGCTATCAGACCTGGATCCCTCCTTGCCCCCACTCCAGAATAACCCCCTCCCGCCCCGAGTCCCATTTTGTCATAGAGGTTAAGCCGGCTAACGACAACCCTGGCACAGTTACACAATGAAGAAAAATATATTCAAAAGACTCATGCAATATTTAAAACAATCAAATCAAAATAAATAGGTATCGGAAGGGTTTTCAAAAGAAAAGAGGAAGAATGCATTGTTAGAAACACAAGCTTACCAGCACACACAATGCATTGTATTTCATTGAACTGGGGAGAGCTTCTAGGTACGGTGTTATGTAAATGCATTGTTCAATCTAAGGTAAGGATTGTGTTTAGTGGGTTTAAAATGACAGTATATAGCTCCACATCTCGCATGGCAAAAAAGAGGAAAATATATGCTGAGAGCCTGTTGCTGCTCCGTGTGTCTCGAAACAGGAGCGCAAGGGGAAGCAGATGCCTGGACAAGCAATAGGGAGGGGGAGGGTGCGTACTTCAGCATATCTAGTAGATTTTTCTATATACACTGTCCTTTTAACTATAAGGGAAATTGATACTGAGCATGTGCGATGAAGAGAAAGCTGGCGATGTGGGTGTGAGGGATGGGTGAAGAAAGGGAATGAGGGGGTGTGGCATCTCAATCAAGATTAAAACGAAACTGATAAAGCAGCATATGGACCGGATAACAAATCAAAAAGCATGTTTATCCACTGAAGGAACTGGTTAATGGAGACTGCCAGCACGTTGCCATGGAAACACTGACTGTTGGCGCTGCACCATCTCATACCTTATCCAATACATTCCTGGTTGTTGGTAGTAGTCCAAAGACCCTGATCTCTTGATGGTAAACCCGTGGTCCAGCTGAGCAGAGAGAAACGGGCAACTCAGTGGATCGACATTAGGCTAAAGAATTCAGACTCCAGAGCAAGCTGTTCCTTATTTAGTGCATATTTACTGTTTTCACTTTCAGAAGGCACTTATCTAACATCCTACAGCCACGTACCAGAGACGAAAATGAAAACGGAGAAGAAAAAATAAAAAGTAAAGAAATAAAAGAAAAAGATACTAACTCTAGATTCGGTTCTTGCTAAATTAGAAGCCAATTTATTCATACTAAAATGGAGTTTGCGAAATAGGTTACTTAATGCATAATGCATTCATTTAAAAGTCTGACAAATATCTTGTTACCTCCCAAGACAGAAGTGCCCTTTTAAGTTGCACATACCAGTAATGGAAAATTATCTTTTGCAATTAAACTGAGAGGTTTAATAATTTAAAAAAAAATGCAGTGCAACCATCACAAGGAGCAGGCTAGACAGACTACACAAGGCTTAAATTAGACTGCTTCATAATCATGGAATGCATAAAGATGAAAAGAATCAGGTTTTGATACCCCATCAATCATGGTAATTCATTTCTAAAAATGCGTTAACCTTGGAGAGTCGGACTACTCAGAGCCATGAATAACATTGTTTATCATTTCAGCTTACACCTCATGCTCAAAAAGATAACAGTACAAAACTATTCGGTTTAAAATTGCACCAATTAAAGTCAAAATGGAAATGAACTTAACATTGTGTCCAGGAAAGTGTGCTCGTGATATTTCTTAAGGAACAGAGATATTTTAAGTTTAGTTTATCATTAGCAGAATCATGTGCATAGGAACAAAGAAAATGCGTGGTTTCTCTAATCTTTCTGTGCTGCACTAACAGACGATGGAGACGTCATTTAGCCGAGTTAAATACAATTTTAGGGGAAAATATCCTGAGGGAGACACTCTGCCCGCTTTAAAATTGTTAGTTGTGAGATTTTCACATTTTGCCCTATGAGGAGAAAAGGCCATTCTGTGCTTCATAAGAGCGTGGCATATATTTCCAATACTGATGACAGTTTCTAATTCTAAATTCAGAAAAGCAGTTCAACACATTTCTAGTTACCAACCACTTCAAGGGTAGCTAGAAGCTAACTGCAAATTTAAATTTTTCTTGATGACTCCCCTGCAAGTGCAGAATTTAATAATTTATTCCATTTTGTTAAAACAATGCCGCTTTCATCTTATTTAGAATTATTTAAAGGACGTTTCCTGTTTAAAACCATGAGAACCTTGTACCCAATTTTCTCTTGGCTTAACTACACCGGTCTGCTATTGCCATCTACTGGCTTCCTTGTAGGCTGCATGTAAAAAACACAAAAGGGTGTTTTCTTAAAAAGCCCGTCAAAAATATTGCCCTAAAATCGAATAGCTAAAAAGTAACATAGAGAAAATCGGGCAAGTTGCTTCCTGACACGAGCTGAAACGACTTCATCGGTGTGGAAATCCTGCCACAAGAAACCCAACTGGGGACAACGATCCCAGGACAACACAGACAACAGATGGGAAGTGACATCCGAGGCACGAGTTCATCTTTAAGCCGAGCAAAACTCGCGGACTAAACTTGGCTTCTCTTCCACACCACCCAAGAAATCCCACTGCTAAAAATGCCACTCGGAATTCGTAATTTTATTTAAAAATTGGCAGAACGCAGGGCAAGAACCCATCCACTGCCTTCCCCTTGCCAGAGTGCCAGTAGTGGCACTGCGCCGGTGGCCCTGGCCCAGCAAGGGCTCTGCAAGAGGCAGAGAGCTGCACCAACTTTCGGAGCAGCTTTTCTCTTTTGCTGTCCTACTCGATTCGTCCGAGTCTCCAGCTGGAGTCTCCTCCCATTGCCAAGACAGAGACCTCATACAACCTTAACAGGAGGTTATCATTAGTCTTTTCCTCTGTCTTAACAATGGCAAAAATACAAGCACAAAAGTGACAACATACAGGCAAAGCTTTAACACTTCAGACAAGAACACAAACTAAACGCTGCTCGGTTCATACAAGGAATTACAGCACACCTCTGGATAGCAGAAGCATTCTTAAAAAATTATTTTGGCTCTTGGTCACTTGAGCCACTGTCACTAAAGCCCAGAGGGTACAGCCATAGGGTGTTATTTTGTGGCCAAATTAAAAAAACTCACGATGACGTGCTTGGAGATCGAAGGAAAAAAATCTATCCCCAAATTTTAAAAAGACTATTTAGTAAGAGCCTGGCTTTATGTTTTTATTGCAGTATCTTTTATAAACACCATCACAGAATTACAGAATACTGTTCCTATTGGAAAGCTGTGTGAGAAGCCTGACCCTGCAAATATTTTGGCACATGTGGAACAGTAATGCGGCCATTCTGACACGGCCCGGAGGGGCACGAGCCCAGCCCCTGTCTCCTACAGAGACCGGTAGTCAATACCTATGACAACAGTTTAAGAAAAGGGCAAGTAAAGTGATCTTTCTCCTACATACTCTCCCATCAACAAATAGTGTTTTCTAGAGACTTGTTAATTCTCTTGCTGTTTTAAAAGCTAGCTCCCCAATTAAAATTTCGCTGGCAAAGCTATGTTGGTTTAAGGGAATTTTTTCCCAGCTGACATAGTTATGCTGGCAGAACTTTTAATGATGTATTGATGTATCAACAGAAAAAGTCTTTTTGCCTGTGTAGTTAATTTTGTTTGAGGAATCATCTTCTGCTACATCAGCAAAGGAACTACTTTGCTAGGCACGCACAACATGTTCATTACGGTAGTTTGTCCAAACTGACAAATCCTATCAAATGTGGACAAACTTGAAGACTGGACACATACATGAGACCTTGTAGGATGTCTCTGTCCTGTATGGTCAAAGACAACTTTTCAATCAGCAAAACAGGCCTCAGGCTGAACCAAAGGGGTCAATACAATGTATTTGAACATCGCTGAAGGAAGCAGTAGCCGCAGTAGACATACGTAAAATACATGTGGCTTCAAACTTCCTCCCACTCAAGCTGACCACAAACACATCCTTAGGAACTTAGTTTTCATATTATAGGTTTAATTGGTGCACATGATAAATACTGCTTGAGATCTTTGAGGTGTGTTACTTCTTACCACCGCAGAAAACAGGCATATAATATCATACCAGTGTGACGACAAATTAAGAACTAAACACCACAGATTAGCTATCATCTCTGTACATAAACAGAGCCATAAAACTCAAAATAGTGCTAATATTTATCTTTTATACTGTTAAGTAAGCTATATAAATATATACACATGAACACATTTTCGCAACGCACACACAGACACGTTATATAATATATAGAAGGCGTCTCTATATATTATATACACAAGCACTCTCTCAAAAAGTTACAGTAAACATACAGGCAGGCACAATAAAACAGTATTTTTGTAGAAAATATACTTAGTGCATGTCCTTAGTGCTGAACAATGTGTTACAGCATCTGTACATACTTTAAAAATTCTAAATGTAGAGCAGTCTTCATTAATAAGATTTATTTCTATGATATTTGAGATTGCACAGTCAAAGGAAGATTCCCAAATGTAAAACCCTGATGACATGCATGCCAAATGTATATTAAGTACGCTTTCCAATGCAGAAACAACAATTAAAGGCGTTGTTGTTTTGCTTTTGGCTTTATTTCACTCATTAAATTAGCTTTGTAGAAAATAAAGGTAATTTATTCCTAAACCCAAAATTATCTAGCTTTCTGGAGAATTACCAAAACACTAAAGAGGTCTATACTTCCCCATCTCTTCCAAGTTTTTAGAAAATAGTTGACAGAAGCTAATCAAACCACTTTCTGAATTCTGTAAAAATATTCTAAACATTTCTACTTTATAGGCCAAGTTGCAGGATTAACCGTGCCAGAGTATGATGTTCACCCATAGAGATGATCACTAAAAATAATCTGTTAAACTTCCAAACACTAAAAAATAAATAAAAGCCATTAAGAATATAATTAAACATATACATTTTTTTTCTGATGTATAATGTTTTGCAGTGGAAAGATTCACTACAGTGCCTTTTCCATTACTCAAGTGTCAAACTGCTGTAAACAATTCCTTGGCAGAGCAACTGGGGCAAAGAAAAAAAAGAGGAGGGTGGGGAAATTAAAAACATAAAGGAGGCGAGGGATGGATGAGGACAGAGGCATCATTTCTCGCTTTTAAGCTTTGAAGTCATTAGCATGGAGGATCTGAGCAGTAATTCTCATGGACAAGCGTGCTGGCAGTCCATTCGAAAGGAACACGGTTTCATCTAGTCTATACAGAACATACCTGCATTTCAGATGAGCAATGGGTATGTGATGTTTTAGTTGTGGGAGAGTTGTTGCAGTATTATTGCTTAAAAATGAAAATAAATAAATGCTGACTATGTTAGCTGATGACTGAGAAAATCTAGGCAAAGCATGAGGAACAACTTGCTTCCATGTTGAGGACGTTCAGGGTTGGAAAGAGTAAAGAAAAAATATGAGAGAGGCACAGCTTGAAATTTTAAGTACTTATACCAAGTAACTTTGAGAGAGTATCCGTTTTGCTGCACAAACAGTTCACACCTGTGAGCCAGATTGCATGTGCTGAGCTGAGTTTACTTCATGCTGATTTAACTCACCACTGGAGGGGCTGAGCTGAGAAACATGAAAGTGGAAACAGTACAAGAAAGTGTACATGTGCAGTCACACCACCTGCAATTTATGGAAGCTGGGAATGAACACTGAGTAATCTGATATGGGAATGGTTATGTTTAACATGTCACTTATTTTTAGTGACTATCTGGAGCTTTAACATTGCCATGAGTAATAAAGAAAAGCTTACAAACACAGGCAGATGTATCAAAAATGTGAAGGATGTACATGTTACTATTCAATGTCATTAGTATGAATAGGCTCATAATACACTGAATATATTCTGTGCGCATGTATATCTAATACACATGTTCATCTTTGGGGAAAAAATACAAATGTATGCAATGTATGCTACACTGAGGATGCCATTGAAACCTCAGTAAAGCTTGGTCAAAAGTTTAGTCAAGCTTGGTTTCAGAAGCTCCGACACGTTCGAACCTGGAGTGCCTGGACTGGAATTGCAACACGACAGAAGGCAGCACGGAGCTCCATGAAGTCTTTACCCAATTAAGTCCTTCTGCCTAAAGGGAAGCAGCTTGCATGTGGCAGTACAATAAAATGCCACCGCTCAGCTAAATCTGAAGTGGCTAAGCTCATATCAGCTATGAAGTTATGAAGCATCATAGCTCTCTTTGGTATCTTCACAGAAGAGAAGTTTAGGCTGCCATACAGATTCCCTGTTGCAATTTTGAAGTAATTTCCATTTTAAAGTGCTGCTGTCCTTCTGCTACAACCTCTGTGTGGTCTCAATCCATGTGATGATTCTGCTGCCAGGTAAAACGTCATGATCCCATAGTTCAAATTGTTGGATCTACCTTGGAGTTAGGTCCACTGATCTTCTGGTAAAATGTGAAAGTGTGTGTACAGTTGTATCTCCTAGGGCTGTTAAATAACAATGTGACTCACAAGGAGAATCAATGGAGAAATCGTGCAGAATATCACTCTAATGATGCTTATATCAATTAAATACTAGAATTATCTAAAGATTAACCCTCTCCAATTTCTTTTGGTGGCATGCCCTAAACACACTCTGTCTTGTGGGCACACATTTAAGTGTTTTGGCTGTGTATTTCAGATGCTTACTGCTATGACAGAAACTCCAGCTGCCGTGCTGTTCGGTTTAGGGCCCGTGTTGAAATGCTTCTTTATCTTCCCAGCTACCGAGAGCTGATGTTCATTCTCTGGAAGGCCATCATCCTGCAGAGAAATAAAGCAAAATAAAACTTCAGAGAGAAAAGGCAAAAGAAAGGAATCGCGAGGTGATTCTGATAGCACCTGTCAATATAGAAAAATTTACAAAAAGTTTGTAATGAAATATGGGTCAATCGTTGTCTCCATCGATATATCTAAGGTATGTATAAGATGAACATCATGTTATATAATGAACCAGCCTCTCTCTTCTTCTCAAACTTTAGGTAATATTAATAAATAACAATTGTTAAATATTGTATTATCCTTTCTACCGTGTCTTAACTACCACTGCCCAGTTATTTTTAGGTCCGTTAATATTTTAAAGCTTCATAAGCTTGGACCTGTTTATGATTCTGTTTACTCATCACATAAATTTAAAGATAATGACCTCAAAAGATGACCAAGAGATTTCAGAAACCAGAGGCCCTGTTTTGGTAGGATGCAGGAAAGGATCTCCAAAAGCCCTGAGAGACATTAATAAGGTCCTTGTCTTATTGTAAAGGTTACAAACTCAGGGACCGTGGGGTTGGGTGAATGTTCCAGCCACAACTCAGTGAGTCTCACAGCAAGGAAACGCAGGCAAGATGGGAGCTGAGGCATGCCCTGGCTGAGACCCTTGGGATGGGTGAGCGTGGGACCTCATCAACGCGTACGTCTGGAGGCCAGGTTAGGCGTGGGCTCACGGCTTGTCGCGGGCTTTCCCCCCGACTATGGCCGCG
>NW_009258484.1:2024211-2037477 GCF_000687185.1 Egretta garzetta | reverse complement strand
TCCTCGCGGCCTATGACTGTACGGTACTGAAACCATGGTTAAACAAAGCCACCTCTGCAAATTGAACCTCCAGCTGGCTGATAACAAGGGACTGCAATTTCTTCCCCCAGTCCCAAGGCACACAGGCCTGGGATGCTGTGGGGAAAGGACAGACAGAGGTACAGACTGCTGGGGAAAGCAGAGAAGGGCTGGAGGCAGCTGTGGGTGGCCTCTTCTCCTCGACGAAAGACACATGTTCTCAACTTGAGCTAACCTAAAAGTAGGCACACAACTGCATGGCCAAGCAGAGGCAGACACATGTTCTGCTGTCCCACGCACTGAGCTAGCCGGCTGTGTGTGAGCTCCAGCCCAGAAGCCACACAGCTGGGCTGGGAGGAGGCACCTCGCTTTGCAGAGCAGACCTGTCTAACTGCACCCAGGCATGCAAGCATCATCGACGCCGACACGAAACCCTAGCAGAAAGGAGCGAATTTGCAGTTTTGCACAAGTCAGTGGGTTAAATTCAAGCCCTAGAGAAGAAAGGAGGTTTTTTAGAAACTACAAATAAGATCCTTACACCTGAAAAAAAGTGCAAAAAGCCACTGCTCGGTGAGACTTCCCAGCTAGCAGAAAATGCAGGATTTCAGGCAACAATATGCAGAATAAGTGGAATAGGCAACAAAATGCAGAATAGACAGAATATGCAGGATATCAGGTCATTGGCCATCCACAATGGTCACCCCAAGCTAGTACTGCATGGTACGTGTAGCTATCAACAGTTGAAAAAGTTCTTAAATTCCACTTCAGCAAAGTCCTAGCAGAACACAGGCAAACAAGAGACAAGATCAGAATACAGAGAGATGATGGACAAGTTTTTTTCCTGGCTTTGCAGCAATTCTGAGTGCGCTTAAAGAGTTACAGAGTCACTGCAGTAAATCATGAGCTCAGTGAGCATATGGGAATTTTAGGGAGGTTAGTTAGGGTTTGTTATTTATTTAGCTTGGGGAGTTTGTGTTTAGAGATCCCTCACTCACCCCTTAACAAAATGTCTCAGCTGGCAAAATATGGTCAAGTGCACACAGCTGCAAAACACAAAACAAAACAATACAACCCAGTAGCTGATTATTGTCTAGCACCAGGGAGCCTTGGCTCGGTGGTATATGACCCCTAAAAATAACCTGCTTTCCGCTGACCTTGCCTTTCCCAGTAGAAAGCTAGTATGTGAAGTCAATGCTTCTTCACTAGAGGGTGGGAAAAATTAAAAAAAAATTATTCTCATGGTTTTCTTGACATGAAAGCCTGCCTGCCAAATGTTCGTGTCATCTTGTCAAAAGACTAAATTACGGAGAGGACAATAGTTACCAAGACTGTGGCAATATTTTATTGGTGAAGCACCACACCCACCGCTCCAGTGGCAATGTGCTAGGGACACACAGTCTGGGCTCCAGCTTTTAGATGAAATACCTTCCAGCTCCATTTAAGATGCAGCATAGGGATATATGGGAATTACTTTATCCTTATTACATTTTCTTACTACCGTTGGTGCTACCTGATGTTTAGCAGTTATCTTTGGTTTTATTCTGATGCACTTTATAAAAAAGCTAGTATATATTAGCTGGCTCCTGGAATCACTTCAGACAACAGTAAAATAGATATTGAGGGTGAGAGATGACAGCTGTTTGACTACGTAAAACCAAGCTGCTCTGCAGTTTAAAAAGGCAGGAAGTGAAAAAAACAAAACAAAACAAAGCCCAACCCCATCAGATTCATCAGAATCAGCAGGGTAAGTTGTAGAATTGGAGAACAGACTACATACTGCTGACAAGAATTTCATCAGGTTGCTGTAATGGGAAAGATGTCAGCCCCCAAAGAGGTTAACTGTTCCTTTCCCCTATTTTAGCCTTTTGTGGTAAGAACTACTTCTTGCAACAGGTTAGGATCACAGAATTTCATCTCAGCTTTCGCAGTCAGGACGAGATCTTTTAAAGTGATTTTTGGTGCTCCATGCTGGGAACTCTGAAGCGTCACAAGCTTCAGAAAATGTTGACTGCTGATGCTCTGAATGAAGCGTTCTCCTGAGCACGCCTCAGAAGTTCAGCAATCAAAATCCTTTGACAGTTTGAAAACTCTGGTCCAGAATTTGAGTTTTCACCTGGACAATGTAAACTGCTTGGGATCTTAAGATATATATGTATTTTTTTAACAGCCTCCACAAAATACCTTTCACGGTCTATTTGCAAGAAATCAAAATAAAATTAAAAATAAAAAAGAGGCAGAGGGTCTTGTCATCATTTGAGTAATTAATAAACACTGTTTTCATATCTGCATTGCTCTCTATGGCAGGAGACATTGCCACTCAAAGAAAAAAGAAGTGTTAAAAAGAGGGAACAAAGTTCTGGATTCCCAGACTCCTGCTGCCCTGAAGCACTCAGATCCATTTCATAAGCTGGTCACAAGAGCTTTACTTTCCTAGATCTAAAAGCATCAGGTGAATAAGTCATTACATAAATAACAGCAGAAAATTAGAGCAAATAGAAGTGCTGGAAAAGCTTTTGGACTCTGTTTCCTTTAAGGATTACAGGGAGATTTTTCTTTGGGCAGTGTCCTAGGGTGTAACCAAAAGTAGTGCAGCTGCCAAATAAGAAATGTCTTTTTAAATTAACTTCCTTACAAATGTTCAGCTTATTACTGTTTACTGCTCGGTTATTAATTTCTTTTGCACATGAATTTCCAAGGCAGACACGGTTAAGGAAATATGCCTAAGGTCCAGTTCCCTTAATCCTTTTTAGGCTGGTGTGTGCCATCTTCCTCCTCCAGCAACAACACACCACATTTTATATTGATTATTTTAACAGAGAGGGATTTATAGAATGCAATCCATCCCTTTCAGCATTCACTGCTCAGTGCTGTATTAGGAAATAATTACTACTCATACAACAAAAAGACAGTAGGTTTGTCCTGTAACTTGTATAGTATAATTGTTGAGATCATCAATATTTAAAATGCCAGTCCTCAAGCTTCCAGCCTCTTTTATAATTCTCTGGGTTTGCAAAGAATTTGAGCAGGTAAAGGAAAGAGCTAGGGTCCCTGTAGGGGAAGTATAAACTGATGGATTTGTTTCCAGGTCTAAGTGTACTGCATAGGAGAGACAAATCCAAATAAACTAAATGGAGGGGGCAAGGAACTGCTGCTGAATTGCATTTAGAATTCAAGATCTCCATCTGGGGCAGTGGCACGTAGCCAACATCTTTTCAGGTTTTGTTTTTTTGAATTGAAAACAGCTGGGATATTATTGACATAGGAACTGCTTTACTGGTCTGACTCTGCCCATAACAAGTTTTGCAGTTTCCAAGAGGATTCCAGCTATTTTTATAGCAAAAACTGAAACTGAAATGAGGGTTGGCTCCTATTGAAACTGTCAAAGCACATTCCAGGAATCTCAGCAATTTACCAAGTAATCACATAGTAAGCACCTATAAAGTAGAATGGTTATTTACAATCTACAAAATGGTTTTATACAGTGTAAGCAGTTACAACACTTCTATCAAAGGTTTGATCAAAGAGAGAAAATGTTTCTTAAAATTGTCGAAGAAAACACATGCCGGCTTTTCAAGCCAGCTGTCCTATCCAGCCTTTTAGCTGCAAGTTTACCTCTCTATGAATAGGTTGAAAACAGAAATAAGAAAAGGGAAAGTAAAATCCAGCATTTGATACTATGGGAAAGTATTTAAACAGGTTATCTGGGAAACAGACCGTTAGGTGAAAACTCCATGCGCCATTTCTTCTGAGAAAGACGGTATTTTGCGAAAGCTGCAGATAATTGCTCAGGTAACTACAACGGACGGATCGCAGAGACTTTTATAAACAGGGATGAGTATATAATTCCCTGTCCTGAAGCTGGGAAAATGAGGTACAGGGAAGCTGTGTGTTAGACTCCCAGGTGGTCAAGCTGGTGATGGTATGGGGATGCGAGATTGGACCTGATACCCGTGTATCCTTCCGCCTCCCTACATAAGCAGGCTGCCCCTGCTAGGCTATCTATCTCATATTTCTCAGACCCACTTTCGGGTAGTGTCCCTTTTCATGAAAGCATTTAAGCACCTTTTTCAACTCAGCCATGTTCTTATTTCTCCTGAAGTGAACCAGGGCCATCTAGGTAATTTTATGCCTAATATTAAGCATTTCCATGTGTGATGCCTTGAAATAGGAACGACGTTTGGAATGTGCTCAATCAAGCACTTTCCTGAACTGGTCCCAGTGCTGGCCTTTCTCCTTCCAGAAAAAATATCTGGAGGATACATAAGAGAATTCAAAGGAGGTTTTGATCTGCGTTATGAACTACTGTCAGCGTATTGCTGAAGACAAAATACTGATTTGTCTCAGTTGCTAAAAGCAGCAATTGGACAGAAAAGAAGAAATTACAGAACTGTCATGGAATATTTGTTTCACTTATTTATGGGCAGAGAGGCTACAGGTTTTGATTGCAAAGAATTATAATCAGCATAAAACTACGAGAAGTACAGCAGAGCTAGACAAAAGGTGAATCGAACACAGTATCCTGTTTCCAACAGTGCATTGTAGTCACTGTTTATGAAATAGTACATTTAAGCAAGACAAGAACTTGAACCTTCCCTGGTATATCCTCCAGTTTCTGCCAAGCAAGTACTTAAGAACCTTGTGAGCCAAGAGTTTTACTCAGACCACCATGTTTAGTAGGTACCAGTGGGGTCATCCTCCAAAAATTTATCAAACTCCCTTCTGAATCTATTTATATTGGGCTTCTACAGCATCCTCTGACAAAGGACTCCACATTTTAACACGTTGCACAGAAATCCAGGAATCTGCTTGGGTCCTTCAGTAACCAGAACTCAGGTTTGGTTAGTGGAGCTCTGGAGTGTTAAAAGACTTTAGCCCCCGTCCCCTTTCCCTGTCCCTCCCATCAGCAGGCACTAGCGAGGGCAGGGAGCAGACCCTCATGTCACCTGCACACCACCATGCTACCGACAAAAAGCTGCACCTCTTCTTCTTAATACATCTCACTAAAATGGCTTCCTAAAATACATCACGGTGTAACTGAAGCCAAAAAAAAGATGCCCAGGGGAAGCATTAAGAGTTCCAGTGTATTTTTCAGAAAAAGAGTGACCACATCCCTATGTGGTGTAAACAAGTGATGTTTCAGTAACCTCAGCAGCAGAGTGCAGACTGACACCGCGGGTGACCTGGCCTCTTTGTGGCTTCTGATCAGTCACTTCCATCTCTTCCTCAGCAGCACTCCAGAAATCCCCACCTGTCCTCCTCCCATGGAGACAGAGAGACACCTCCATCACCAAAAGTCTTTATAAACTGTGACAGAACACTGTGTCCAAGGACAGCACCTGGCACCAAGGAAAATTAATATTTCAGCTGCTTGAATGTCATCTTAAAAATGAAAAGATTTTCATCAGACAGTGTCCTGGATCCTTGCACTCCTTGCACACTGCAAGAAGTGCTTTGCACGATAATGGCATTTACTATTAAAAAAAAAATGGTTTGGGCAATAAGGGAGCCTCCAAGACCAAAGCACATACTTGGTAAATGCTTAACTGATCACTACTGTTCTGGGCTATATGGAAGACACTTTTATAAAAGAAGATTAACCTATGAGGTTACCGTATATTTGCATTTTTAGAGTAGTGTTTTAGTGAGAAAAAGGTTTTGGGTACAGCGGCTGAGGGACCAAATAGTATTCTAGGGAAGACTGTACTCTCAAATTTGCAATAAACAAAATGAAACATTATTGCTTCCTCTTTTATTTTTTTTCTCTGCTCATCCCAATTGTATTTCTTTTCTCAATCTTTCCTTCTGAATTTGAATGTGTTTTCGCCAACTTTTCTTTCTTATCATTCAAATACTTCAAGACATATTAAATAGTCTGAAATAATGAACAAATATGAAGTAGTGTCCTTGTCTCAACATTAATTAAAGAGAAACCTCTTCATTCTCTGCCAGATTTATCCATATGCCACCTCACTGATTACCACTTTTATGGCAAATGTCCAGTCACTTAGAGATAAGCCAGGATACATAAATAGCTATTTCATGGTTACTCAGATTAAATGGATATGACTGCACATAAATATATGTATATTTCAATGTCAGAAGCTAAATATGGTTCTAAAGGTTTCCCTGTTTCATGATGGATCAAGGAGGCTTAACACTATGGACTATATTTCAATAGCTCTTAATCACGACTGGCAGATTTTTCAGTCCATCTGATTTTAGGAGAGCAAGATGTGTCACTGCACCCGCAAGCTGATTGTTAGAGGTATAAATTTGTCAAGTGTGCTTGAGATTTGTTGAAAACCTGGCCCAAAATATTTTAGAGAAAAGGTAGCTGAGCATGCATAAAATAGTGAATACTATTAAGGTGCATGTGATATACTAAACCAGCCTGTAACCCAGCTTATTTCCAGTTAAATCTGTGGCAGTTTTAGAATGTGCTGGCTCCAAAAGGGCAGAGAAAGGACTTGACAGAAAAGAGCTCAAAGGTGCCAAATTACAAGCAGCATCTACAAGCCTGAAAATACTTACATTAACCCATGGATGCTCAAGAACTTGCAAGGCTGAGAATCGCAGATCTACATCTACTTGAAGCATCATTGTGATAAGTTCCTGAGAAATGGAATACTGGGTCAAATTTAAAGAACACTTTTAAAGAACAAATCAACATTTAATACACCAAAGTGCTCTTCAACTGATTATGTAAGAGTGCTCAAAGAGAGAGTGAACTACCAGCTGCAGAAATATATTAAGATTATTTAAAAAAAAGAGCAACTATGAAGAGCTGAAGTTCAAGCTGAGCTTTTAAATCAATATCTAACAGTACCTTGAAAAGCTAGAAGACAGTTCTGAGTTACAGTTCTGTAGCCACTGTTTAAGAGAAAAGTGCTTAATACATAATGTACAAAACAGATGGTTGCATGAAATTAGGTTAGCTTCCCATTAAGAAAAAACCAATTCCTCTGTAGGAAAAAATCTAGAATTTTACTTTAAGCCCTTGTATAGATGACACAGAAGAGATTAAAAAAACCCCACTTAAACCCATTATTTTTCACCCTCCAATTTCCTCTGCAATTACGTAGTTTTCAACTAGCACATAAATAAACTTATATCTAATTCCACCAGTGAGTGGAGCGCACAGAAAACAGGATGGCAGTATGACAGCAAATAAAGCGGTAGCACCAAGACCAAAGTTAATAATTTTTAGTGACGAGAACAAGTTAAATGAATAGGCTAATGCTTCAAACCAGAAAATTTAGACTGAACTATTTGTATGAAGGAGTTTCCCAGGAGAACGCCATTGGCAAAGGACTTGCAGAGTTCTCATTAGTGAAATAAAGCCTGCTACAACACAATGACGTGGTTTAGAGGGCTCCTTCCAACTCTATGACTGTTTTGCATTCATTAACCTCATTAGTCAACAGGCTAAGATGCTAGTCCTGGTCATCCTCCACATATCTGTAAAAGCAGGATGTAACTCTCCGAAGAATGGAGATTTAAAATGTAGAACACTACTTCCATTACATGCGTCTGCCTCCAAATTTTGTATTTTTTTTGTGATTAATTAAACTCTGTCACACTAAAAGAAACAGGAGGACGGTTTTGCCAGGATTTGCCTTAAAGGCTACAGAAGTAAACTGGCAGAAATGAAGCACTTATCTACAGGATGACCATATGAATATTTTTATGTTTCTGGCTTTTTTTTTTTTTTTACAGATACATGTGTGTATTATCTTTTTCTCTCTATATATTTATACACATAACTATAGTGAATGCCAGATCCCTAGAAAGTCTGTGAGTTAAGCTGTTGCTCCAGTGCACTAATGAGAGTTAAAAAGCTTGATCTGATCTGCAATTATAATGAACTCTGTCAGGATCTGTACCTGACAAGTATTGTATCTGCCTCAGTGCACTTCAAGCTCTACCTCTTGTGTCATGTGCCAAGAGGCTACGTCCCACAAACCGGTGGGCAGAAGTCTGTATTTCATACCACACTGACAACAACAAGGAGCCATAGGCAATGAGAGGCCTGGTTCTTTGATAGAAAGAAACAGACATATCATCTAATAGGATTAATAAGGGGAAAACAGCCTCCCTGTAATATTATTACATAATATTCAAAGGCTCCAGGTTGGTAGCTGGTCCCCATCATAAGTACATATAAAGCACAGTCCCAGGGAGCTTTCAAGCTAAGAAGTGCAGGTCAAGCAAAGTTACTTAATTTTTTTTCTTGATCAGTAAGGGTTGCTGGTGTCTCTGTTGTGTGAGACATCATACAGAGACGGGGTCCATATCAGAACCACCTGGAGTCTAACAAACAGACAGTGATAAAACGACAACATACTCGGTGACCCAGAGGAATTTATAGGTGTAGCAGGAGATATACGAAATGTGTCAAATACAGCACTGTGAAAGAACAACATTCATTAGATGTTGGCACCGGGAATAATATTGGAGAAGAAAGTATCATCAACTGTATAAACCTACCTTTGCAGAGTCAGAAACATTGTCCCAATATGGAGATGGAAAATCCACCTGTCCCATCAAAATCTGATCAAAAAGCACTTCTTGGTCATCTCCACTTCTGTAAAGTAAAAAGCAAACAAAAACAACAACAAAACCCACAAAGAAATTATTTCCAGGGCTGGTTTCAATAGGCTTCTTGAACTTGCTTTTAATTGGCGATCCCTTAGTGTGCTTTTAGAAGCTGTTGATTCCCCCCAAGCATGCAACCATGGGTGTGAATGGTGAGATCATAAACCCAAGTGCATTTGGTACATTCTTTCTGAGGTAACCTGCTTCTCTTTAGGATTGTCAACAACTTTGCAATTGCTTTGAGCCTGAGAAAAGTTCTGACATGTCCTTATTAAGTGGCTTACATTTTAATTACCTTTTACCGACCACAAAATATGTTGTATTTGGTCCATGAAAGAAGATGCTTATTTCACTGTGTATTTTAAACATCAGGCAAAGGCACCCAGAACCCGTAATGGAGGCTCTTGTTTTACAATGCAATGAAGTTTAAACTAAAATAAACAAACATGAGACAGAGATTTTGCAGTAAAATCACAGACATTTATGGGGTTTGTGTAAATTACTATGCAGAGCACGGGGAAAAAACAAACCCTAAGAGCAGAGAACTTTTTCCAGTGGGAATTTCTGTGCGTAATGCAAAAGCAGCACAGGGGACCAATTCATAGAACAAGGATGGTTGAATAAATCAGTCCATACCCACGGAACGGAGGGAAACCACAGAGCAGGATGTAAGTAATCACACCCGCTGCCCAGATGTCCACCTTCAAGCCATATCTAGAAGTGTGAGAGACATGGTTAGAGACATCCGACTCCTATGAACTACAGTACAAGAACAGAGGAAACATTTTCAGAATTATTAATAATTGCTTATATGTTCACATCTGAACTTTCTCTGTGTCCTACCTACCTATCCTAACTCTGCTTTCAAATCTTTTTTACATTTACATCTTAAAACCACATCAGATCAGAATGTAGGAGCGCACAGAAGATGTTGTGCTGTATTCTTGAGTTAGGCAGTGACGCCTACCAACATGAAGCCCACAAAGGTCACACAGGCTGCTCAAGCCAGCAGGTATTTACTCTGTGGAACAAATCAGAAGAAGAGGACAGTGCATGATAATGAAATAAAATTAAGTGAATGGTAGTTATCAGTCTCTGGGGACAGCTGAAGAATTACTTTTATTGTATCTGCAAATGGCTAGTTAGTAACTCAGTGTTAAGCTGAGAAGTTTGAGGCCACAGCTGGCAGAGGAACCTAACACAAGTCCAAAGTTGGCCCTGCTCTGAGCTGGTCTGGACAAGATAGACTCCGGAGGTCCCTTCCAACTAAACTGTTCTATGAGCCATGATTCTGCATTGTACCCAAGCAAAGGCAGCATAAAAATCTTAATTGCAAGAACTCAAATCTGGCGCATTTGCGAGAAAGTACTCCGCTGTGTGCACATCAATGAATCATCACTAGAAGTGATTTACCCAGTTTCAGCGATGATTTCTGGAGCTACATATGTTGGGGTCCCACAAACAGTATATAAAGGTCCATCCACAATTGTTGCTAGGCCAAAGTCTCCTAGCTTCAGGGATTTGCTTCCATCTTGGTGTTCATAAACCTAAATCAGGAGGAAAATTCAAAGGTTTAACACAGTACCATCAAGGCAACTACTACATCATTTACTAACTGCTTGAAATGTTCCTTCTAATTCACAGTCTTTTTTTCTCCTCCTTACCTACAACATACTTCTCTGCATGCTTTGGAAATTCACAGACAATGTGGACAACTTCCTTTGAATGCACTCAGGGTGTTTGAGGAAAGACTTACCTGGCCAACAGAGGACATACTACTTGCTAGAAGCTAAAGGCCAGAAGCAAAGGTCTGACATTCCAGCAGTGACGTTCCTAGGTTAAATTGCCACTGACAGCCAATTCACAGCGTAGGGTTTTTGAGTTTATTCATTTTACTTGCACGGACCTTAATAGCTTGCACAGGAATTTCAACTTCTTAGATAATACAACATCTCCTTGGATGACTTTTAAAGACCAATTAGTGTCTTAATGGTATGTTACCATCGTCATCAACACAAGTAGGGCCGTTAATGAGTATACATTAAAATCCCATCTTAAAATATGGTCTTCATAGCAGCAACATGACCTTTCAGGGGTTTTATGGGTGCAAAGGGAGATTAAGACATTGTCACAAGAGAAAAGCTAGAAGCATCAGTTAAAAATACACAATTTTAAAAGCTGGCTCAATGCAAAAGAACAACCCCAAACTTGTAAGCACTGAAAACATACAAAAAATGCTTAAAATAAAAAGACTAAATTAAAACTAGACTGTGAGTCTTTAAACCAGCTGCTGGCTTGGGTTCTTGCTTCCTATTTTGAAATTGTTTATGATGCAATTTAATGCTGTTTACCATAACAGCACCTTAAAAAATTGAAACAGTCTACAGGAGGTCTTCTTGAAGTATATATGCATCACATTATTATTTTGCAACCCAAATCAAAGCTCATGCAGCCTGGCTCACCAACAGTGATATCCTGACATCAATTAGCAGTACCACTGTGCAAAAATTGAAGATCTCATACTTCATAATCAGAACCAAAATCATCCCTAATACCCATCTTGACCAGCTACTCCTACCTCACAAATCACATTTATCTACAATTGTTTGCAGAGGAAAATCCTAGATTTTTTTTCTGACAAAAATGCAGTGCATTTTACAATGGAACCTTGAACGGTTCTCTTGGTGCCAAAATGAAATCTTGAAGTCTCTCACCACTGTTTGCTACAGTTCTGCTATAGCTCATAATAATGAGTTATATTATACAGCCCCCCCAAGTTTCTCCTTTGTTGATGTTAGTCATGGTTAGAGAAAAAAACCCTCTCTGTCCTGAATCCCTGCTACCAGGTGATACAGCCACAAGATACATTCAGAATACACAAAATTCTTCTCCTTCTCTAATGTTATTTTTAATAATACAACTGGATCTTTAAAAGGACCAGCAATTTGATATGGATTCACATTTCTCTGCTACTAAGCCAGAAAAAAAAAAAGATAGGCTTATAGAAATGCACTGGAAAAAAAGCAATTATGGTTTTATTAAAAACACAGATTGTTAAATACATCTGGTTCCTGAAATTAAAGAAAGTGCTCTCTGAAATGGCAGTAATAAATCTAATTTCAACAACAGTTTTAATTAAAGACTAGAAACTAGAGTTTTAAATATTCACTTGCTGAAAAATGTAAAGTATGCACTTAGACATCAAGAGCTGAATCCGTTCTAATTAGCATCTCATATTCTGTTTCATGTGGTTATCTTTTACAAAGCCCTCTCTGAGCTCTGTTAACCTAGTGAACGTTCATAAATTCCCTCCTTCAAGAGACCACACCTTGTATGACTCATATATCATGGAAATTAATTATGGAAAAGGCTTTTTCGGCAATATTTACCAATGCAGAAGGTTTGGCACCGTGCATTTTCTAGGATTTTGCCCCATCTGTTTCCAGGAATTACTTTCCTTGGAAAACTACTTCAGTTGACTTGTAAAACTGAAGAAAGTAACTTTTCCCCACCCTGTTATAACTCCATATAAAAAGGAGCCCAATGTGAAGCTGTGGTATGTTACTTGCCAGTCAAGGAATGTGGAAGATAATTTAATGCTCATGTTATTTAGAACAAACGCTATATATGTTCCACTGCATTTAAATACTGAAGGGCAATTAAAGAAATGGGGATTAGTGCAAATTACCTACAATGTAGTGCTTTCACTGTTTTAACTAAGCAATAAAACTGTGTAATTGTACAACACTAATTGAATGCAGCCACACATAATTGTGTGCCACCATATGCATCCTATTACTATAAAGACTGTCAGTATTTTCTAAGCGGCTCTTGCGATCAGTGCAGATGGCAACAGTCAGAGAAGTTGTTCTCTAGGGTTTATTATATGGCTATAAAGACGTCCCATGACTTGACAAAATAAATGTGCTAAATAGCAGCAATTATGAAAAATGTTCCAATTAAAACATAGAAGACACACTCTGGAGAAGAAAAAAAATGCTAAAAAATCACAGGTATCCAGCATAGCCTAAACTCTCAGACAACTGGAAAGCCTTGAGGATCATAAGGACTATTTAAGCACTTACAGAAATAACTGGTGTTAGACATAGGACGTTGAGACAGGTTCACACACACCAAGATTTATTAGCAGGGTCTGTAGCTGATGGCACACATCAGCTCTAAGCGTGAAAGTTACTTTTGGGAAAAGGAAAAACTAAAGCAGATAAAGAGGGAGGTGAAAGGGAAAGCTCTCCCAGGAGCTGGGAAGAGATGCAATAAGGAGGCTCCCGATGGGCATCCTCTGGGTACTCACTCCAGAGCAGCATGCTCCCTTTCACCCTCCCATATTTTTCCTGTAGTAACCAGTAGGACAAGGGAAGTCATCGTGCCCCTGTACTCGGTGCCGGTGAGGCCGCACCTCGAATACTGTGTTCAGTTTTGGGCCCCTCACTACAAGAAGGATGTTGCATTGCTGGAGCATGTCCAGAGGAGAGCAACCAAGCTGGTGAGGGGTCTGGAGCACAAGTCATACGAGGAACGGCTGAGGGAACTGGGGTTGTTTAGTCTGGAGAAGAGGAGGCTGAGGGGAGACCTGATCGCCCTCTACAGCTACCTGAAAGGAGGCTGTAGTGAGGAGGGGGTCGGCCTCTTCTC
>NW_009258484.1:2004280-2019887 GCF_000687185.1 Egretta garzetta | reverse complement strand
ATTTAAAAGAAGGATAGATGAGGTGCTTAGGGACATGGTTTAGTGGTGGGATGGCAGGGTTAGGTTAAAGATTGGACTCGATGATCTTAAAGGTCTTTTCCAACCAAAGCGATTCTATGATTCTATGATTCTATGATTCTATGATTCTATGAACTCTATAGCTTTTGCTTATCCTCCCTGTTGTTTTTTCCTGCTAATGGGGCTGTCAGCCTTGGGGCATGTATTGATCGGGGCAGATGCCCCTCTCCCCCCCCGCCCCTGTTTAGTTGCTCTGCTTTGGGCAGGCCTAGTAGAGGGTCCCTAAACCTGAAACTACAAACGGTTAGCTGTGCTAGCTGTGCTCCCTCCCAGCTTGTTATGCACCTGGCCGAGCAGGAGAAGCTCAAAAAGTCCTTGAGTAGTCTGAGCACTACTTGGCAACAGCTGAAAACATCAGTGTGTTATCAACATTCTTCTGGTACTAAATCCAAAACACAGCACTATGCTAGCTACTGTGAAGAAAATTAACTCTATCCCAGCCAAAACCAGGACACACAGGTAGGAAAAGGCGGGGAGGGTGTTGGGTGGGGAAGGGCTCATTCTCACACCGGTGGCCAGGACAACCTGCTGTAACCACCCTACCGGGGTTTGCCGCTGCAAGACCATGACAGTAACGTCATGAAAGCAACAGCACAAGAACAACATGGGAAAAATACTGCCGTCACCGCTTAGGTGAAGGGTTACAGAGCCCCAAGCAAAAGGCAGGCTACATAAGGCAAGCAGAAGGTCTTTAGCAACAGAAAGGCTAAGGCCTATAGGGCATTTTGCAAGTGTTTTATAAATGCCAGGAAAATAACCCTAATTACAATCTTGTGATACAAGTAACTCCCCGTCCTATTTGATAAATAAGAAGATAAAAGTAGAAAGGTCAAGAGACACTAAGGCCACAGACAGGTGATGTGAGAGACAGGGTCAGAACTCAGGTAAGGCTCAGAAGCACTTTTCAAAACCAGCATTCATTTCTTTCAAGGACCTGATAAACCTTAGAGAATTAATACAATTTGTAAATCAAATGCTAGCTTTTGAGAGTTAGGATGCTGCAAGAGGTTAAGTGCTGCATCCTCACTGCTCAGTATCAATGTCAATGTAGCCTTTCCTGAGACCAAGAACCTCCTGCGCACTCCAGGTCACAGCATTAATGAATCCTGGCATGTGATTGCTATAACTTCTGCATGCAGTCACCTATGACACCAGCACATGGGCTGCAAAAGGAGTATCAACTCCTAGTAGCTACTGAAACTTCTACGCCACGTTTTTAGCAGTTTCTGAAAAACAAGGGCAGGCTACTTCCTCACCCAGAACTATAAAGGCACCTGCCACTAGAGGATCCTCAACTCCAAAAATCCTATGCCCTGGAAGTTTAGTAAGATCTACTTGAGTCAACTTTCCCATAAAACCTCTTTGGTGTCAAGCTGGACTAAATGCACTAAGTCATGGTAGAGAGCATACAGCCGAGAGAACTGATGTTCTAGGTATCATCTTAAACGTTGTTTCATGGTTGCAGAATATATGGAGAATTGGGACCTCTTGATACAGGAATATGTCACTAGATTCATGAAAACTCAGAGAACAGTGAAATAATCTGGAGAAATTAACTTCTCAGAAGAAATAAAACTAAGTCAGCTGGAAAATACAATTGCTGCATTCAAGAGTGCAAAATCCACAGAAGGACTAATGGTCAGGGTATGTTTTTCATTGGCTTCAGTGGACAGGGTGCATACAGATTCAGTCAGGAAAGGAAGATTCAGGCTATTTAGTAAAGTATATTACTAAAAAGTGCTATGGGATTATTTGGGAGATGCAGCAGGGAAAGGAAGGACACTGAAGTCTCTTTCTGGTTCTGCCCCGACGTTCTACATGATTAGGGCACAACATTGATACCCACCATGTTTGTAAAGCTGAACTGCTGCTAACTACTGAGGGGGCTGCAGAAGTACAGAATGGTCTGCTGAGGACAGAACACCTTTGTATTTATGAAAAGCTTAAAATCAGACTGTAGCTCACCAAAAGGTCACTTCTACTGACCATTGGAACACCTCTGTCGCTGTGTCTAGACATAGCAGCTGATGTTACTGTACTTTCTGTGACAGCTGTTATTCTTAGCAGAGCTTTACAATGCTAAGGTTAAAATTAAAAACCAATGACTTAAAAGACTGAAATAAACTTGGGGTCTGTGTGGAGGGAGAAGCGCAGACCTCTCGCACACTCCCAAGTTATCAACAAATGGAAAGCTGAATTTTCACTTACCAGTAGATTCTCTGGCTTGATATCCCTGTGGACAATGTTCAGGCTGTGAAGATACTTGATGGCGCTGGCCAGATTGTAGAGCATCCCACTGGCATCCCGCTCTGTATATTTGTTGGTGGAAGTAATAGCATCAAAAAGATCTCCTCCCTGGAGCAAAATGACCATGGCATATGAGCAACACTGCTTGTGAAATGAATGAAAAATTTAGGGAAGATCAAGGAGAACCGTTCATAGAGGAGGAGGAGGGAGGAGGAGCAGTACAGTTTCCTTGCAGCTATAAACTTTGGGTACTGTGATGACACCCCCCTTAATGGCAGCTGAACATACCAGTAATTCAGAACCATTTGTCATGGTTTGTTTGGTCGGCCAAGAGGCCGGAGTCTCCACTGCAAACCGTTCCCACCTGCTGCTGCTTTTGTAACACGTCCAGCACTTGCCAACCTGTGTGTTCAGAGACCCTGTTGCAAATTTCTGGCATGCCTACGTACTTGCCTGTCGCAATGCCAGGTACCAACCCTTGCCACTCTTATAATCGCAAACAGGCTGACATCAAACTTTTGCCCAAAGTCTAATTGACCTCCAGAAAAATGAATAAATTATGAGTAAAACTCAAACCAGCTACCTGTCATCACTTCTAGAGTTATTTAAAAGTCTCATAAAACTTTGAAAACAGGGATTTTAGAAACCACTTTCTCTACACAAGTTGTAAAGTTTTTGGTAGCGTGATGCTCTTCTTGCAGCTAATACCGAAGAACTTCCCAGCATCTATGTCAGATAATCATACTGGAAGACACTTAATTCTTAACATTAGTATTTCACCACAGCTACAAACACAGATGGCAGCTTGTCCCATTTCCAGCTCATCGTGCTGTCTAATTCAGCTAAAAGCTAGTGCCAGTGAAAGAAAAACAAGAAAAGAAGAGAGAAAGAAAGAAAGAAAGAAGTAAATAAGGGAAATTAAGTGGAAGTCCCTGAAGTTTCACTGGTCTTCACCAGGATCTGAGGCAGCCATGACATTTGGACTGTATTTCCAGAGCTGAGCTGGCAAGTGGGAAGAAGAACGTGTAAGTGATTGGAGAAACACCAAAAAATAAGTTTAAAGAAGAGATTAAGGAGGAAGCTTGGCAGAGTGGAGGAAAAAACAAACATCTTTTGAGAGATACTACTCAGAGGTATTGGGTCTTCAGCCAAAATCAAAGCAGCACCATAAAGGAAACACAGACCAACAGAACAAAAAAAGAGGAGGGAAGCGATAATTCTGCAAACACAATGCAAAAAATCCCTGCTGCAGACAAAACATCAAGGAAAAAAAAAATCACAGGAGACGGTAAAGAAAAAGTAGGTATTTTCTGAAGGCAACAGAAGAGTTCCAGCTTTGCCAACTCTCATGATTTTATCAACAGCCTCAAGTTATTTGGTTGTTTTCTTAAGGCTCAGCTCCAGAGTAAACAGTGTTTTCACTAAGAGAAAGGAGGAGGGGGAAGAATCAAAAAGAAGATTTTTTCCAGGAATCATGGCTAACGAGAAGGAGGTAGGAAAAGACAATCACCAAAGACTCAAACCTGAGAAAACAGACATTACTTGTTAAAAAACCCCAAACAAACTATTGAAAACTTTGCATTGCTGAGGTGCAGCTGAAGTCTGCCAGGGCAGGTTTATTCCCATCGTAGATGCAAAATCCCAGCTTTGGAAACCGCTTGCAGCTGACCAGTGTCAAACTCGGACCACATCAAAACCTCTTGCTCTTGCTGGTGACTGATCAAGACACAAGATACACAGTGTCAAGGAAAAGGAGGAGGAAAAGGCCAAACTACACCAGATAGAGGATTAGAGAGAAAGGCCAAATCTTTGGCAAAAGTACAATACTATGTACTTCATGGCATTAACTGATCCCTACATATTAGATACCGGCATGTGGCAAAATATGTGGGATAAACAATCTGTCTTCCCTAAGCTCCTTCCTCCAAAGCCCCTGTACCAGCGGCTTTTTAACATGAGGTAGTGGATTAGACAGATCTTTGGTCTTATCTAATATGTTCCAGATGCTCAGGAGAAGTGTCAATAACATCAGCAAAGGATCTGCCTCCAAACAAAGAAAACAGCCCAAGCTGAGATGTGAGGAGCGAGGAGGAAAGAAGATGAATCTTTAAAAAGAGAAGGCAAAATTTTGGCCTAAAGTCAGCAGAAAAAGGAACAAACATTCATGCGCAAGAAAAACCTAAACTCAGAAAAATACAGAGGCTGCCCAGCACATTAACAGATGGTCAAGCCAATCTGAAGCAGAATAATTTTCTCCAGTTAAGCAGCCTACGGTACTCGGTACAGTTCCTTACCAGGTAGCCTGGTAAGAAAAGAGAACATATACTTAGTCCATGGGATTCTCTGCAGTTAAAAGAGAGGCGATACCCTGCAAAGAGTTAACAGAGCTGACAGCTATATCAGCCAGAATTGTTTTCAGACTTCCCTTTCCCTGAAGAGCACTTTAACCTGCAAGGTTCTGCTTAGCCGATTCACACAGCAGGTCACTATCATTTATTCAGGCACAAGGGGTGAGCTCAGGATGACATTTCAGTCTTAAATCCCCCGTTCTGGAGTGAAATGGGACCAGTAACATCTGAATGCAGTTTTTATTATCTGTGCACATGAGGAAGTATACTTGGAAGTACAGTAACCAATTATTTATTTATTACCTTGTTATGTAAATGATATAATCTCTCTTTTCTTCTACAAAAGTGAAATCATATCCTGGAGCAGTAAAGGAAACTCTGCAATAAATCTTGCTTGTTAAATTGGCCAAACCCCTGTTAGGTTTGAATAACAATTTTGTTTCGCTGTGTTAAAAGGCAACGTGCCAGAAACCAGGTCCTTGCTTCCTTTTACAAGCACCACTTGCAATGTGTTTATATTTGTATTTATGAAGTGCTTTTTCTTACACTTTACAAAGCAATGAATGGCCTATCTGCCATGAGGTGAGGGCAGTATTTGCAGCAGCCACTTATGTCAAACATGTTCCTGCCAATTAATGCAGGGTGGTATTAACTGAAACCGTGCTCTGCAGTATCAAGCCTTTTCTCCTTGAATTTCTTTCCTGTCTGTGAATTTGATTTAAAGTCAGGTATTCAAAAGTCAGTCAATAACAGATGGTTAATCAATTCTAGCGGTGCACGCTATGAAATGGTAACAGTCAGCAATTGGTGAATTAACAATTAACATCTTTCCAGAAATACCTTCCCTGGTGCCCATAGAGTATAACATGGCTTTTTTTTCAATTAAATAGTATTGAATAGATGGGGTTTTTTTCAAAGAAACAAAGTTAACTTCCCAGGATCAGGATATTTCTCTAAATTTCTTCTATTATTCCACATAAAAGTAAAAAACATTGAAACAGTGCTCTCTAGGATATCTGAACTGCAGAGATGTCTATAAAGCCCTTCTAAGGCATAACTGAAAGCATAAATATCTTAGTATGTGCAGCAATCCTGAAGAGTAAAGAAGAAAGAGTGCAAGAAACCAGATTTTTCCAGAAGGTGAATATAATGGATGGTTTTCTTTATATACATTTTTTAGGCTTGCTATTTTGTAAGAGTTGTCGGTCCCCTCCTCTCTTATTTAGCTGAGTAGGACTACAGTTTGAACATTTTTCAAGCATGAATAGCACAGCAGGTTGCACCCATAAAACCAGCTATGTGCTTACATCTTGGCATGTTAGACAAGGCACAGCTTTTACTTCTTAGCACACCTCATGGGGCCAAGATGAAGAATTTGTCAATGCAGGCTGAAACTGTGGCTACATTAGATTACAACACTGTGCAAGAATATTGAGGTACCTTTGAACAAGCTCTCACGGACACTGGGAAAAACCTACAGTAGCATGGATCTCAGAGCGAGCTCACTTACAGAAAAGAGCAGTAATTATGATTAAAATAGTGTTAGATGGCTAATGCCATTTGATCTGAAGCTGTGCTATTTCACATTGCACTCCTGAGTGCGAGAGGGGGCTGTGACTATGAAGAAGGTGGGGAAATTCTTCTGGGACTGGTTACACAGAGGGATTCATGCCATGGAAGAGTGCCAACATTTTGCTTGTTTCTTAGGATTTAACCTCTCCATCAGAGATGCAATGGCGAAGCTGGGTGCCCTGTCAGCTCCTTGCCACCAGCATGTCCCAGTGGGCTTCCTCAGAGCTTGGAGGTGGTGGGTGGTAGGGCTGGTGGGACCATAAGCTCCATAGCACCACTCAAGCCAAGTGGGGCACCTGGCAGGCTCAAACGTAAGAGGACAATGTTGCCAATCTCCTAAAATGTGGGGCATGACCTGTGCTTCTCATGGATAACAAGGTTGTCCCAGCCTGCCACAAGGACAGGGAAAACCTGTGGCCACTCACCCATGGGCCACACTTGACAGCCTCCCAGCTCTGCACTGGGAACACGGCTTGTGTCACCGCTGCTGCCACAGAGCACAGGGGATAATGGAACAACCCAAAAAACTTTTCATTTGTCCTGCTCTTATATTCCAGCCCAGAGAGTGAGAAGTTCTTTAAGAAACACTTGGACCTGGGATCATCCTATCTAACATCTCGATGAGATGCCTACATTAAGAGCATCCCCTAATCTCCACCTACAGCTAAAGAAAAGCAGACAACAGTCCTGCTTGCCAGAATTACTTTCTCTCATGACCTCTGGTGGTGCCCGTTTCTAACCACGGATACAGAGGATGTCTACCCAAAGTGACCACATTTTTAATTTAAAGTAAGTGGGAGTGATCTGATTGCCAGGGTTCAGACTGCCTGATTTGCTCACAAGTATTGAGCGTGCAGATACAACAGATAGAACAGGCCTGCGCACGAATGCTGCTGCTGCACAGCTTTATTGTAATCTTTGTCCTTAGCACTTAAAACTATGGATTTCCCAGGTGGAGGCATGATAGGCTGCCCCAGGGGAACGTGCTGATGGAGGTACAGAAATGGAGGTGGCTGCTAGAAAGATCTCCTTCCTACAGAATAGTTGAAGGAAGGAGAATCGTTAATCCCGTTAGTGAATGTGAAAACCAGGTGTATTCTGTTCAAGTAAGTATGGAGGGCAAGACGTCCTCAGTGGTTTTCTGTCCTAATTTGTACAATTTACACAAATGTATTTTTACCGCCTTTTATGCAGGGTGACATGCTTGTGTATTAGTACCAGAACTGAGAGCTAAATCCATACTTCTTGCACTGCACTGTTGACAGTATGGGGGCAAGGGATGACCTGGTCTGAGTTTCCTAATTCAGTTTGAATATGTAATTCCACCAGCGAGTGAAATAAATGCATGAGATCTGGAAGTTAATAAATAGGGTCCCAAATATAAAATACTGCATTTGCAAACTTACTTTTCAGAATAGAACCATGCTTTAAATAGCAGGTTTTTCTCCTTCACTTCCCCCCTCCTCCAGCTTAAACCTAGATTATGATCAAGGAGGCAAGCCTGACAGCATGTTAATATAAATCAGTAGGCAAAAAAGACAGGTAATATTGTTTAAATTTAACATAAATTAATAAAATTTAATTAAACTATTTTATCAAAGAGCATTGAATTTTGAAGGCTGGTATTTACAGCTATTCAGACTGGATGTATTTTCAGTTCACCTCAAGGCAGATGCATTTCTCTAAGATAAAACTTTTTAAAGAGACTTCTTTTGGGGGATCAAATGATCTCCAAAGTACTGTCCACAGAGCACTTCTGAGTGTGGCTTACAGAAAGTTAGACAAATATTTGAAAGCTATAAAAATTCTGACAGTGGGTTACACATCTTTCAGCAGGGTTCTGGACCTTCAGAGACCCCTTCCATTCTAAATTATTCTGGATTCCATGATTGTTAGTGAGCTTTAGTACCAATGAAATTTCTCAATATGGTTGAAACAATTCTTAATAAGCAGCTTGTCTCCACAATACTCACCTTTACAAGTTCCATGACAAGGTACAACTCAGTTGGCATGTCCATCTCCTCAATCAGAAGTACAATATTGGGATGCTTGACTCGTCTTAAAATAGATACCTCGTTCTGGATCATGTGTTCCTGCCACACAAAAGAAATCTTTCATGACTATGGGTTGGTGGGAAAAACTTCCACCTCCTTTGTACAGTGGAAAATGCAGAGGGAATTGGGACCTAGGATTCTTCAGGGTTTTTTAAAAAGGTAACAGACTTTGCCTCCAGCAATATGGAAGGAACACATCTAGAAACAACATCAGTGTGATAACTGAAAGAAGAACAGAGTAGAACATAGAGAAAGAAATGGATGTTTGTGATGCAGACAAAAGTTAAATACAGAAGCTTCTAAAACTTTTTCTCCAATGCAGAATCTGTCAATTTAAAAATATGGTAGCATCTTCTCTGAGAACCTTTTGTTACAGATTTCAAAAACTAACAGAAATGCACTTACTATAAAACTGACATAAACTTGATCAACCTTGCATATTGTTCAGACACAGTGACTGATGTTATCATTATTAGCATTATTTTTCTGTTTTTTATAACATCTGGGACTATGAAACCACCAGAAGATAATGACAGGGGTGAAGAACAAGGGGAACGAGTGTACCCACCCACAACCAACCAACTGGAGAATCAACACATACATCTAGAAAGACACATTGCAGCCTTTTATACTGATACTCCAAGGGTCTCCAGAGGGCAGGCAAAGGCTTCAGCCTAAATGATTCTAACACTTGCCAGGAAGAAGAAAAATACCAACAGTTTCCCAAACTGCTCTCTCACAAAATGTTTCTTGGGGAAAAAAAAAATCTTTTGGTCTCATTTGATTTTTTTTGTACTTACTTTTCCTCTACATTTACTTTTTTTGATTATTTTCAGAGCATATTCTCTACCAGTTGATCTGAGGAAAGAGAAAAGAAAAAAATGTATGTTCAATCACATTGAATATTTTTCTCAGTCAAGTTTATATTTGTCATTTGAGCACGGTAGGTCTGGGCAAGAATTCTATTCAAGTATTTGTTTTGTCAAGAAATGAAGCTTGGATCTGTCCAGAATTGTGAACTTGAGCCAAATTTATTGAATACGTGTGCCTGATAAAAAAGCATTAAGCATTTTTTTGAAAAAATGAAGACATTTCAGTGCTTTCGAAACAAAATCACTTGATTTTTTCTTTTGTAGTGGTATTTGTTATTTCCTCTGCAGTTTTATGTAAAAATATTATATAGTATTTACAGATCCAAATCGTCTCAAAACCCAAAAGTTTTGTTTTCTATTAAACAAAAAAAAAAATACAAGCGATGGAAAATACAATTATTTTTTACTTAAAATGAAGAGTCATTTGTTTTACCTTAGCACTCACAACTGCTGCGGTAAAAAAGTCAGTCCTTGCAGTAATATTTTATGTATTTAGTAAGTAAATGATACCTAGCAGAGTTAAATATGATATTTATGGGACAGACCATGAAAGGTTCTGGATACAGTAAGAAATTACAGAGAATTAGTTCAGGATGAGAACACATTTCCTTTTAGGTGGGTTTTTTTGGAAACCCTATAATATTTATCACTATCACATACATAGATATTTATTATATAGAATGCTAACATAGAAAACTAAGCTTGTAGACAAGTTCACAATATCAACTTCTATTTCTTAACCTAGTTCCAAACCCAAAAGATGGCTGTAAGGACGATACCAAGAAGTTCTGTTCACAAGCTCTATTTGCACTACAAGGGTAAATGAAGAATGGATAATAGAAGAAAAAGCTTTTACTGAAATGCTTTCATTTTGTAAAAAAAATCTAACTAGTTTACAAAACTCTACTACATTGCCCTTAGGCATGTGTTTCATTAAAAAATAAAGAAACAAATAAAGTCTCAAGCAAATGGGGTCATTTTTTTCATTCTTCATTTAGCAAAATATAGTTAAATTGATACATTAAATTGATACATAATAAGTTAAATCGAGAAATGAATGTGTGCACAGTCTGTCAAGTAGGACATGCAAAGTGAGTCATAAACTGAAAGCACTGCATTAGGAAAACAACTGGGCATTTTCATTGCTGTATTTAAGCATGGGGAACTCCTCTGGCAATGACATACCAGTAGGTACTAATTTAAGGGAAAATGAGGACTTCGGTAAAAAGAAAAAAAAAACAAATATTAATTCTGTTTGAGTTCTCAGGCCAGCAGAGAGCAAAGACAGTATTAAGGTATCAGTTAAAAGACTGTGCAAAGAAGTCACACTGGATGATGACGTTTATGACTTGGGAAAAAAGTACAGCATGGTTGTTCAAGACTTAAGCACAGAAAAAGTAAAAACTTTTCATAGTCGTACTCCCCTACAAAGGGGTTTAATGCTATAGCACCCAGAAATGGGCCGCAGTCCACGTGGGGTGCCCCTTCCCAGTGCTGCTCTTTGGTGGCTATGGTCCCAGCTCCGTGAGGAGACAGGCAGAGATATGGATGCTATTTTGGGGGAATGGAAGGAGGAGGCAGGAGAAGGAATATTAGAAATTAAGATATCTGGGCTTCAAACTCAGACAAAATATGCCCTCTTTCAAATAGGAGTCTCTTTCAAGCTGCTTGGTTGCCCTAGGAATGCTTCCTTTCTGTCATGAGAAAGGAAATTGATGGTTTTTGTTGGCCATGGGAGACTCCATATACTCCAAAACACTAGGAAATCTGAGCTAGTGAGGAAATGTCAGAATTTGGAAGTATCTGAAAGTTAAAAATGAACACATATAAAAACACCGCAGGACAAATTGCGCATACGATGGAGCAGATATGTAACGAGCAGATGACAACTCTGACTGCTCTTTGTTTTGGTATAAAGAAAATTAAAGCTAAGATAATGCAAATCCTTTCCCCTAAAAAGCTGCAGAACCACAGGCTGTCAGCAGCACTGCAACTTAGACGCCCGCCAAAAAATATGCACAGCCATGCCAGAAACCCACAGTGAAATGGGCATACCACCTCTCCCCTACCCTTCAACCCAAGCAATACAAAGGTGCCACATGAAGTAGGAAGCATGTTACGGCTGGATAAAAGTCTGGACCCACAGCATCAATGCAGGGCACGGAGTTCGACCTCTAGTTCATAACAGGTCTCTGCGCCACACTCCCTGGTGGTTTTAACCTTTCACAAAGTTCACAGAGATTTCCATTGCACTGGAGACAAAAATCCATCTTCATTATTTTTGTGTGTGCATTAAATATATTTTTGTGTGTGTGTGTGCCCATGCACTCACAGATCCATGGAAAGGGATTTAGAAGTCCCCACGTGAAAATTTTGAAGACGCTTTTTGGTTTCTATTTGGACTGATTGTTGTCAGAGGCAAGTGCCTGTGAACGCATTTGAAGCGTCAAGAGTGGTGAATCCGTGCACACAGGCAGGCCTGACCAGCTATGGAGAAGACGTATCCACATGATCAGTGAAGATGTGTAACAAGACCCATTCCTACTTGCTTAACACCTCATGGTGCTATTTCTTTGAAGTCTAATCCACACAGGAATTGTACATCAGAAGAAAGTGGAAAAGTCCTCTCTCCCGAGTATCACCCCATCAATTCTGGCTCTGCAAATGATGGACATATCAGACTTTGAAGTGAGGTGTTTTCTGCTTAGAAAGACTGTGAAGAATGTTTTTGAAGGAGTTTTACATGTACTGGCTTTAATTTACCCTCTGAGCCTTTAATTTCTCCTTCCACACTTGTGATGGCAAGGGTGTACCGCTTTAGAAGTGGAAACTAACAGAAATAATTCTACTTTAATGTTCAAGCTCTCCCAAAGTAGTAACTCTCTGATATAAATGGGATCTGTGGAATGCTATGGCTCAGAGACCATAAGAGGATGTATCTGGGAATACCTGAGTAATCATGCTAGTCACTAGATACATCGTGTTGTCCGATAATTCTGGGACCAGGGGGATAGAGAAAAGGGCAGGAAATAGTTTTCATTAAATTCTCGAGGATCAGAATAATCAACATTATTTTTAGGTGTGGTGTGACCTGTGTTTAATTTTGCTCTTATCCTTTCTCTCCGCTTGAGGAAGAGTTGTAAAATGCTCACCAGCGCATTTGAACTATAAGCATTTTCAGCTGAATGACAGTGTATCAAAACCTCAACCTTTTTTTATTTTGCCTTGTAATCTGTTTCTCTCACTTACTACTCACTTTACTTTTAGCTTGCCTTTTTCTCTTTTCTTAATTATATGTTTCCACCCACATTTTTCATTAGTCATGCCCCCTCCATAGGGTTTTACAGTGCTTTCTTGTTTTCATATTGTTTTGCTTTGCTTCCTTTAGTTTTCCATATTCCCCAGTTAGCGTTCAGGCCCTGGGATTTGATCTGAACAGCTATCACCCTCCAGATGACCAGCTCCACCATGAACTCACTCTGACAGACCTCTAAAGGCCCCATAAGAGCCCTGGCCAAGTCCCACAAGCTGTCAGCTGATACAAAATCCGCTCTTTCCCCTTTCCCCAACAGCTGTCTTCATGGTCTCAGACTTGCCAGACTTTTTCAGATGCAGAGCGGGATGTGTCTTTTTCCAAAGAGACCCTAGTTTAAAACCAGCCAAGCTAATTTATCATCATCTGCCATGAGATCTAATCTTGACTTACTCTCTAGGGTTAATATCACATTCTAACAGGCTAAAGAGCAAAGTTCTTTCTTTGAGCCCAAAGGTGGGGTTACAGTATTCTGTAAGAGTTCCCCCTCTAGGATATAGTAATAGGGGATATAAAACTTCACTCATGCAATTTCATTTTCAGACCTTGCCATCTCTATTGTCCTTTCTTTTGGACGTCTCTAGCTCTGGCAGGTTTTTTGCCTTCTCTGCACTGCTACTAACATGAGCAATCTTACAATCACTTCATGTACAGGTACCTTCTGTCATTTTTACCCCATATTCTCCTGTTTTTAACAATACTATCAAGAGGCACCTGTGGTTCTGCTTAGAGCATTTCTGTCTTTGTTCTCCATTTTTTTACACTCTTAACATTGGGTAGAGCCAGTTCAAACCTGGTTCATGACCTGCCTGACCAGATCTAGAAACCAACACCTGAACAAGTCAGTCTGGACACTTTCAGCAACACCAACATTTGAGATGACTCATGACTTCTCTAACCTGGAGTGGATGTCTAAAATCAGTCTTTGAGGGTTCTCACTAACACAGAAGTTGTTAGATTTTGATGTCTGCACTGCAGGCTCCTGAAGTTGGATGGCGCTCACACAATGGCAAGCAGGAGACAGATGCCCATTTAATTAAAGATAAACATGGAAGAGGTTACTCCTCAGTGTCAGATGGCAGAATAGACGCATCCAAAATCAGCTTCTTATGCTGACCACCACCACTACACCACACACACAAAAATCCCTGACGTCTTTACAGAATGCTCCTACATGTGAAATGTTTCATTGGTCTAACATAAAGGTAGAGTTGCAAGAATGTACTGCAAGAAAAGATGATATTCCAGTGCAACAAGAAAGATTTAACACAAAGAACTGGTAAAATCATGCAAAATGCAGCAGAAAAAACACATAAAACCCACAAAGAATTAAATTCACAGATTGCCCCTCAGACTTACTCTTTTTTCATCTGAGAGGGCATTAGTCTAGTTTTTCCATCTGGCATTGAGACATTACTTTATTATCTGTCCTTTATTCTACAAATAAAGACATGATCTAGAAAAAGCATGACATTAATGATTATTTTTACAGTAATAAGCATATCATCCTCCTCACCTTTCTATACACTCCTTCACAATAGCAAAATTTCCATCTCCTATAGTCCTTCCAACTTTATATCGCTCTGCTATCGATGCTGGAACCTGGAAACCTTCCTCCAACACTTCTGAAAGAATCATTAGTACATTTTTATTGTTAGTGAAGGAAACACAGATGTTGCACATAACATGCATTTTAAGTCTACGGTTTAAGAGCCTGGAAACCATTCAGAGTCAGTATCTCACTTACTGTACAGTGAAACCACGCTGCTGACATTGTATATACTCAACAGGTTTCACACAGATACAATAATGAAAAATAAGACTTCTGGGGCTCAAACATACCACCATTCGAGTGTTACATAGTTTACCATTCCCATTGCAATATGCCCCCAGGACAAAACCAAAATTGTATTTTTTTAATTATGAAAAGGCCTCTGTGATCTGCACAAGCACAGACCAGCCTCCAAAAAGGGTTGGAACTCCTTGACACAGCATGATTAAATATATGTACCAAAGAAGTCCAACACTCAAGCACTTATTTTATTACATCCTGTAAACTGAGACATCCATAAAACTCCTCATGTGCTAAGTGCTAGTTCTTCCCCTCCCCCAATATTAAATATTTAGTTTTTAAACAAATGTTCCCAATAATACTACCTCGCATGCAACCTGGGCACCAGATGTTTAGGTAAAATTGCATTACACAGTGTCTAAACACAAGAAAAGTTTGTAGTTTCATGTGTTTTAGTGCTCATTCATGTACCATTATTTTTAAATGCATTTGAAATAGCGTGTTACAAATACCTAACATGCCTCTAAAAGCTGACTGTAAACTGCAGCTGATACAAACTATGATAGAAATATCGTAACGTAAAAAAAAATGCCTCTCAAAAATGTGACTTGAATTTATCCTCCTTTAAGACAGCGCTTTTAACTATAGCTTTATCTGTCCTTTGTTCCAGTTCAGTATTAAAAGTGAATGTTAGGATACAAGGAGGCTGGGGTTTGCCCGAATTCACAGGCAGCATGAAGCGTACTGTCAGACACTCAGGTCTACGTGCGTGAGACCTGGCAGTATTGGAGCAGACGCTGCCCCTTAGCCAACTTGCTCAAAGCCTTAGTACGGGATGAGACTATAATTTCTGAGCAAAGACCCAGGACTGCAGCATGTTCTTTAGTACCATGCCAGAGGAGACAAAAAAAAAGAGTGAGATAGTCCAGTCAGCACTGCGTCACCTGCAGAATGAATATCTAGAGTCTCCTGCAAGAAAAACACCTCTGAATAAGGATGTCCAGGTCACATCTGATCCGGAGCGAACCTAAATGGCTTGCTAAGACTGACGAGCCTCCTCACGGAGAGTCATCCAGCCCGCACCGCTCCCACCTTCTCCGGCAGGAAGAATGACTCATTTCCTACACAGCTGCTGTTATCACTACATTGACTGCTTTGAAATGTCAGCCTTCAAATGTTACCTTCTGCAGGTCCATCATTTTCATCCATAGAGCTGCAAACTTTGGTGGATGCTAATGAGGTAGAGGAGCCACTGTGTTGGGAGCTCTGGAAATGGAGAGACACAAATGAAAACAGACGATTTTTAAGGAGCACGAGTACCCACAGCACAT
>NW_009258484.1:1992863-2004214 GCF_000687185.1 Egretta garzetta | reverse complement strand
CAGCACATGCCTGCTGGACGCACATCCTGGAGAGGCTTCAGTGTTCCCTATGTAAACTATCAATTTACCTTGGTGGAGGGATATGTGGATGCTTGGGAAGAGTCCAATTTTTCCACTGAAATTACACTTTTGGTACCCCACGTACATGGAGATATCCCTGATGCATCATGCGCAGCAATGTGCAGTAATGTATGACCCATTCATTTCTCCCTATTCCATGCACATTTTGGCAGGGAAAACAGAGGAGCTGTATGCCCTCTGCAGGCAGGAGACTGTTTTCTCAGCGACCACCATTAACCCAGCAGGCACTAGAAGCACGAACGTCTGTTTTGACTGAAGTTGGCTTTGTTACGGGCAGAATTCCTCACTTTTGCAAACCTCCCTCTGGTGAAATCCTCCCCAGTTTGTGTTCTAGAAGGGAGAAATCATTATGGTAATGTATGGAGAAAATAAAATGTCAGGGTGAATAACATTTGCTTTTTTGGAAGAGCATCTGATTGGGTATAGCTCGCTTGAGGCATGAGTCTGTACCTCGGTTTTAAGTATTTGTGCAGCAAGTGTCTACATTTGCCTATACAGTCAATGGGGCGAGGACGTTATCTACAGTCTCTAGAAGGAGACTTGTAGCCACGCAGCTTGGATGCTGAAAGTCTAGCAGCCAGGATCCCACTAGGGCAGCCGTCCAAAGCACCTACTAACGTCTATCAGTTATGTATAGACTCTAGGCATGTATGTTAGGAAGACTGCTGCATCATGCATCTAGAGGGATGAAACTACACAGACATACGAGATGGACTGGATTTCACCCAAAACATTTATCCCGTGCTGCGTAATGATTATACAAACATATCTTCAGGGTTCTCCCATCTTCAAAGGAAACCAGAAGCTACAAATGTAACAGTGGCCCTTTAAACTTACAGCAAAACTGAGCATTTCCTCAGGTCCTTGCGTTGCAACATAACTGAGAAGTGTTCAGAGGATTTCCAAAACGAAAACCTTCTCGGGTTCACACAGTTTGCATGCCGAAAGGTTACAAAGTGCTGCAGTATTTGATTACCTCCTTCAATCTATATATTACATAAATTGCAGGCTGTACTGCACGTAACTAACACTATCAGCTCCTTTTCTGTGTTTGCAAGGTATCTAGATGCCCACAGTCAGGGTGCCAATCCACTTTACAAATGTAATACAGCTTCTTTGGGATGATCTCTCTCCTCTGCCACCACAGAGCAGAGCCGAGGGCTGGAGCACGCATCTTGAACGGTGCCGCAGTTGGGATTTCTGCAGAGCACGGAGCCAGGGAGAAGGCTGTCAGCAGAGTTAAAAGCTGGCCAGTATGCTGAGTTCATTTGAACAGACTAACTTTTAATTTCTCCCACAATAGATTAAGGTCAGATGATTTAGACAAAGCCTGAACTTGGCCTATTCTTCACTAAATAATCCTGAGAGTTTGCACATCCCTTGCACGTTCTTTGCTCTTTTTTTTTTCTTTTAATCAACCCCAGCTCATTCTTTTCATCCATCCAAGCATTTCTTCTGAGCTTTGACCAGAATTAAAAATTACATTAATCAGTTTTTGGACTACTTTTGCTGCCTCTTGACAACAGAAGTGAGCAGTGACTGATTTTATGCAGTTCGCTAAGATATTGCTGCCCTTGTTTCATGATTAGGACATGTTTATGCATGTGCTATTCCTGTGCTAAATTCTGCAGGACGTCTCAGTAAAAACTTACCTCTGGTTCATTTTGGAACAAATGAGCAGATGTGGACCAAGGTAATGGGAAAATGCTAGGAGTTCTCATGCCTGGAGAAGTCCCTCTCAAAGCCTATTTTTATACACATGTAATGAGAGAATTGTTTCCTTTACACTCCTGCTTGTAAAATAAGCAGAAAAACATGTTTTCTCTACTCATTCTGCTGTGTCTGTTTGTTTTCCTAGACCAGGCATCCAATTTCTTACTTCTTTTCCCCCTCCACAGTATTTTCTTAAAGGAATTACAATTCAAATATGTTTAGTATTTGTTATGTACACAATCAGGAATGCACCTTTACAACATTTAAAGGGTACAACACAAAAGGTTGGTGCTAGCTTTTCAACAGATTATCAAACAACTACCTTATTCAGTTTTTTGCGTTTTAAATAGTGAGATTACACTTTTCAGCAGATGTCAGGTCAAGACCGCCGACTACACATCGTTGCAGCTCTCCTTAGCTGTCTGCTGGGCTTTTTACAGCGTCTCGCACCCATTGTTTTCATTTGGGAGAATGGGAGCTGTGAAAATCGAGACCTAACTCGGTGGCCACATCTTCTCAGACTGGGTGCCCAGAGAGACTCACATTTCTGTTTGGGAACCTAATTTCTCAAGGACCCTCAAGATGAGGTTTTGCTGAGAACTGCAACTGCTCAGTCCTTCCAAAATTAGACTCCTTTGAGGGCCCATTTCAGCAAAGCGCTTCGGCAAGTGCTTCACTTTAAATACAAAAAGTCTTAATATCCTACACATGACTGAAATTAAATTCATTCCTAAATAGCTGTCTTAGGTGTAGCTCCCTAAATACATATTTAGTCTAGGTTTAGGTAAACAAACTGAAAGAAGATTGGCCCATAGAAAATTTAAAGGAAATAAAACATCAATATGGGATAAATTCTTTAAGTGCCCTTTTCTTACTGAGACTACATAAGGATGGGAAGGCTAAGACGATAGTCGTCACTGAAGAAGACCTAAAGGGATGCTTTAGTAGCGCCTACTGTACCACAGGTCTGCGAACCAAGCACACAGCCCCTTCAGTGCGATCTGCCTGTGGAGCACCCGTGTGCAAGCAGCCGCAGGGCTTGCCAGGGACAAGGAACAGCGACATTTGCTAAAAATACACGCTGAGATTTTTAACACTTGAACATTTTTCAACAAATTGAAAAATCTGAAGAAAACACATCCTGTTGATTACCTTTGCTGAACCCCTCCTATTAAAATGACGGATTAAAAAGAAATCAGGAACTGTACGCTTGCATACATGCACCAAGTCTGCTGACGGACCCCCTTTCAAAATGAAAGAGACGTTACTAGGTAAACACGACACAAATATTTTCATCTTTATTCAGTCCTCTGGAACAACACACAGGCGTTTATTTATTTATCTTTACTTCAGCTAGAAGGACATGCTGTTTATTTAGACTTTAATTAGCTCGTTGTTCTCACAAGCTGAAAGCCCTCCGGGTCCGGCAATCCTTGTGGGTCTCGGTGTTCCTTCCAGCTGGCTTGCCAACGGCGAGGCAGTCTGTCGTGCTCACGGTTGCTCTCACAGCTGTGGACCCCATCAGGGATATTGCAGATGGGAAGGGGGGAAAAACAAACTCTAAGCAAGAGTATAATCTCTTCAACACACAGACTTTAATGCAATTAGCTGTTTTAATTTTAAGAGATGCTGAGGTGCTTGAAATGTCATCGCTTTTACCCAGAATTAAAGGGGTCCAGTTGCACAGGTTGCCAGCACATGGCCATTTTTATGGCACACCTCCATAAAAGCGATGGCATAAAAAAATCAGGTCTTTGGTGTAAGGATTTCAGATCCTATTCAGGTTTATATAACAGATGGCCAGCACACCACACATCTCATTGATGTGAATGGAAACATTAGCGCTATAGAGTTTCATACGTGTCTCACTGGGAGATTTATTTAGCAACTGTTTTGTAAATAGTTTGTATCTCAGTGGAAATTGTGCTAAATCCATGAAAAAAAGGCAGTAAAATAAGTATTACTGTAATTTCTCTCTCCCCATACTCACCTTTGTCCTAAATTAATCTTAAAAACCCACTCCAACTAAACAGTGGGAATTACTCTTGTGGACTACTAGTATCAGCAGTTATGAAAAGAAACTTAAACTTAAGTATGACTAGGAAGTTTGCTAATGCAATTCAGATTCACGAATCTTAAAGCCCAAAAACTGCATTATATTTTCCAAACCTCTCAAAACCTTTATTAGCGCATATGGAGACGACAAAGTCTCCCAACAAAAGATTCCTTTGTATTTTCCTAGCATGAAGGAAGCATCTGGATGAAATGTGAGTAACAGAAATGCACACAGGTGTAACGCTAAGTTTGGATCTCATGCAGAGCTCTGCACTTTTAGAAGCGGGCTTAATGAAGCGAGGATTAAAATTAGTAAACAGAGTGTAAATTCAGGAAGGAGGCTCAGGATAAGGGAATTATTAATGCCTTTAAATGATGCCTCCTAAGATTTTCCCTATTCCAAAGGATTCTACAGAATTTAAAAATCATACAAAAAGCTATGTGTGTCAGTAATACGTGCAAAATGAAGTTCAACTCAGCAAGGATGAATAGTGTTAAAACAAAAACTAAACAGTTAAGCAACCACGCTCACCTCTTTCGGAGCCCATACTAGTGTTCAACCTGGTTATAAATAAACTTTGCAAGGTAGCCATCGGGAATTCCTGACATAGTCCATTCCTTAGCCTAAAGATCACCACGATTAATAGTAAAATAAAGACAACAGTCCAGTGCAGGTATTAGCTCTGAAGGACTTCGAAGGGCTCAAAAAATTCCTGTAATATGTAACAGTGTTAAGCAACAAATAAATGAGTCAACACAACAAAATGGTACATCTCCAGAGAACCAAAGGTAAAGCAGAAGACAGCTGGTTTAAACCAGTAAAACAATCTATTTTGATGCAACTTTTAAGAAGACAAACTAATTTTTTTATTATTCAATTTAGAGAGAAGCAAAGGGTTACACTGAAACTCCCTCTCCCAACGCTATCCAGCGAAAAATGTTTTTGATTTTCTTTTGTTTAATTGCTTACATTTTTTGGCCCAGCCAGCTGAGATGGGGGAAGAAGTTTTCATGTAAACAGTACAGAGCTGGCAAAAAATTACTTCATGGAGAAACATCAGATCCACAATCTTCCTGCCGAAAGAATGGAAGCCAACAGAATTCAATGTATAGAAAGAGAAATGATGCAATTGTTTTCTTTTCAAATTTGGACACTGCACTAAATTGACACATAAGATCCAAATTTATTTATAAACTGCTTCATCTGGAAAGGAATAGTAAAAAATGTATGCAAACCTGCTACTTATCCACAGTTCTGCGTCCTGCCCTGTCTTGTTAGATGCTTAAGAGAGGCCCTACATATGAAAATGATTTTTTTTTTTTTTTTTTTTTGTGTTCATTTATGCAATTCAGGATTTACACAGCTTGGAGAAGAGATAAGTTCAAAGAACACATGCAATAATCTGGCGTGTGTCGTTCAGGAACTTGTGTTGGTTTTCTTCTTTGAGGGACAGATGGACAAACGGGAGAGTTTGCAAGGAAATGGAGCTGACAGACTGAAGTTAAATTTTCAAGTTGAAGTACTTTGTTTTACTAGGATCCTCTTATTAAGCTGCAGCATTGACTGCTTATACGCTCATTTGATTTGTGTAACGAGGCAATTCTGAAAGACCAACATAGTTTCCTATATGGTGTTTAACAGTAAACTTAAATCTAACCTCCGCTAGCTCCTAAGAGCTGCTTCCAAAGCTGAGCTGTAATTCAGACTGTAGGTTCATTCAACCTTTGGCATCCTCCAGAAAGGATTGATGATGTAAAAAAAAAAAAAAATTATCAGATTCATGGTATTGGAAGTTGACCTGTCATTACTGTATCCATACTGCGGTTAACGTAAGAAGTTACACGTGCAGTGATGCAATGTGAAGGTTTCCTTTTTCCTTTGCCACAGTTATACACAGGTAAAATTTTCCACTCAACTACAGAACAAAAATTGAAAGGCCATCAAAGGAGGTTCTTATTTCTTCCACCTAATTAAGGGCACAGCACAATCACCACTTTTATTTTTCATCTATTTGAGTTGTATTTTAAAAGCCCTCCTGGTATTCTTAACTGTTACTTGGTATAGATGGAAATGTCCATTGTTTTGTTTCTACTCTTCCTCGTTTCTACAGCACTGTTTCCTTTCTGTCTGTACACCTTTTTTAGGCAGACCTATTTACTAGCAACCAAGAGGCTTTCAACTAGAACTTTTATTGGGCCCACAAGATCCCTGTAGGAGAGTGTCTGAACATCAGCTGAAGCATCAGACTGGCAGATGACATGTCAGAAATCCTAATGTCTCTCTTCCCCCGCCTCAGCTACAGATATGTATTTTTAAAGAGTGGAAAGATATATCAAGAAAACAAGGCACTTATTTTAAAACACCGTGGGTATGTTTCAGTACTGTTAGCTTCTCTCAGGCCTGTTTTCCTAATACTTCTCTAGGAGGAGTGCTGCTGTAGCTGAGTTGTCATCCCAGAGCTGGCACCTTGTTTTGGACAGTCTACTGATTTCCCACTCCATAGCTCAAATCTATCCCGTCACGTGCACACAAACTTACCCACAAGCAGCTCAAGGCAGGTATATTTACTGTCTCCAAAAGACCCGGTAGAAACCAAATTCTTCCCTGATCTTTTTGCATCTACACACTAGAGCCCAGAGTTTATCATTTTAAAAGGCACCGAATGCAGCTAGTATTTAAAGGAACCCATCAGAACGCGTAAATCCCATATGCTTATACCAAGTGAACTGTTAAGATGGCCAATGCTGATCCAAAATGAACAAGCAATACCAACTGCAAATATTTTTTTAAAGCCTGTTAATCACATTTCCAAAATAAACTCACTGAACAGTGTGTATTTTTTAAACATATTTATTACATCGCTTACAATATTCTACAGTAATGTTAAATCTAGTGAAACAACAAATTGCAACCGGGATGACATGGTCAAATATGAAACACAAATACAACACAGTATGATGAAACAATGGCACAAAAATGGAGGTGATTTTCTTCAGCTGATTATATGAAATAAAACATTCATCGGCATTTATTTTTGCAAGTTTTACATTTTTTGTTGATAAATCAACAGCTTTTTTTTTTGGTTTCCTGCATCACATTGATACAAAAAATGGTATATTTTAAAAAGCAAATATCCAAGCACTTTTCTTTAAAAAAAATAATTGTATGCATAACTTTGTAAAATCTTAAACTTATGTTGTAAATGTGCCAATATTTACAATATCATAGTGCAACTAACAAAATGAAGAGGCCTTAGCACAAACATCGTTAGCTCCTCTTTCACTAGAGTCCAAATTCCAAAACACTGTATTGCAGGGCAAACCACAAACTAATTACCTCATATAACATCAGACAACAAGTACACGCTGAACACAGTACAGCTTTTTTTCATACTTCACTGCTGAGGGTTAATTTAAGCAAATTTGAATATAATCAACATGCGCAAATACAGACACTAAAATGCATACGAATACGTTATGTGTGCACTGCGTGTGTTTTTAACCCTTCGCTAACGTGTGCGTACACAACACATGTGTCTACATACCCATTGCCTTCCGCGGGGAGTTAGGGTGCTCAGCCAGCCTGAGGTCAGGTGCAAGGTGAAAGAGGCAAGCCGAGCCAGCCGCAAGGTGTTACCACAGCAAACACAGCTCGGAATAGCCTCTGCTCTGCTCGGCAAGCCCTGCTTTCTGAACGGAGGGGTTTCCTAAGGGGTAGCACACCCATTTCCAAAGAGTGTGACAACCACTTGCTTACTTTGCCCTGCCTGTAAAGCTACTGCTGGCTCCGTGACATAAGGTTATTTTTCTACTGATCACCCACCATTAACAAGTTCTCATCCCGTCACTAACAGATAAACTGAAAGGGAAGATGAAGAACAATCTTGTATTCCGTTATATACCATTAATGGGATACAAGAAAAAACACAGACAACATTAATCTGAGTATTCAAGAGACGAGGTGATTTAGCACCATAAAGATTTTCTGTTTGTTCATTTCTCTACTATTTTTGACAAAACATTAAACCTGGGTTGATCAGAGGTTCTCTTCTATATTACTGTTAATTCATTTTAACATATTGAGTTGGAGGATGTTTTTTGTAACGTACAGCACCATATAGAGTTCACAGCGCAGTGTGAAGCATGAAACTGTAAAAGCAAACACTATCATTTATTTCAATTGTTATGCCACACAATCTCAACCCAGGTGTTCTTCAAGGCTGTTTAACATTATGTATCATTTCTTATAACATACATTTATAGCCACAATATTAATGCCCCGGAATTTTCATTTTACAGCCATATATGCCCTGTGAAAATGGTTTAAAGAGAAGAATAGCTAAACATAATGTGCTGTTGCTGAATTATTTTATAAATTGAAAAGCAATTTTCACACCAGATAACGAATGTTAAAACATTTTACTGATTTCAACAAAAGAACTTCTAATATTGCATGGCTAAATACACTGCAGAACAGTGACGCTCGAGAGGAGACACAAGACTGGACATGTCAAAATAATACCAGTTCAAATTTATGATTAATGTTTTGTCTGTGTATATATATATTTGTGCATATGGTCCTATCCTTCCTACCCTGGAGTCAATTGTGGTTTTGCCCCTAACTTCAAACCGAGCAGAACTTAGCCCTTGTTTGTCATTGAGATCTCTTAAAATTGTACAGAATTCCTCAGGGGAGCTGCTCAGCAAGTACAGGTTGGTGCAGCTCCATCAACTTTAGCAGAGCTGTAGCGAATCCCACCAGATGAACATCCTCCCATTAATACATTTTCCCCACATATTTGTTTAAAGCCACAAATGTGACATAACTGCGCACGGGTTTCAAAGCCATTAACCTAGGTATGTGTGTGTGCGTATAAATATAAACATACACGTTCTGTGCTTCACACGTGAACTCTTTGTTGCATAAAAGAAGAAGAAAAAAGATTTTTCAAAAAAACCACAGAAAGTCGCAGAAAGCATTAGGGAAATAATCACAAGTATTCATAAAGCTCAAAGGGAAGCAAAGCATTCACAATCTCTACAAGACTCTTTAGCTACATCATAATCACCTTAGAGGAGGCACAAATAATGCAGCATACAGAGAAACTATAAGAGGTTCAAACACTATAAAGTTGCTTAAGCTATTCCGTTATTTAATGAAGTCGATGAAATCTAGGGACAAACTAAAACCTGTGCTGCTGCAAGCAGAACTACAGCATCAAGAAACACAATTTCAGTTTCACCCATAAACTGAAACCTTCTGGTCTTGCTCAAAAGAAACATTTCATTTCTGCTCATGTATAATGGGAATTACATTCCACACAAAAGGGATCTCAAAGTCTATAAACAGTGTACCTTTTCAATCTCTAAGGGACTTTCATTCCTTAAATGAAATATTAATGGTACATATTGCCCTTGAATAGCCCCATAATACAAGTCATATGTTGAAATGATTAAATGTTATGGACTAGCATATTCTTTGAAACAGTCTTGATGGAGAACTCGCTATGATAACAATTACTGATATACGGTCCATTTTTCTTTTCCACAGCTAAGCAAAGCCGTGGGATTCAGGTTTGCTGGCATGCTGTGCTCCCTGCGCAGAACAAACATTCTTAATAAACTGCCTTAAGCGGCAGTAGCCTATATGGGAGAAGGGAGGAAAAATAAAGTTCCTGGAATTTATTTTCTTTACAGGAGAAAACAATTTTCAAAATGTCAGTAAGTATTTTGTTCCGTCTAGTGGAGTTGTCTGAATTTTTGGAAACTGATCCCAATGCACCTTTACATAATATGCATTTCTTGGGATTAAGCAATACATTTTTACAAAGACATTCCCTCAAAACAGGCAAAAATGCAAGTAACTTCACAGCTGCGAACATTTTCAGTAGAACAGGACAGCCTTAGGATGGGGGTATGGGGCGGGGGAACTGTTCCTATTGCTGGGAACGATTTTAGAATCGCAAAAGGGAATGACCTAACTGCTTCAGCAAACCTGCCAGATCAATGACTTTCTCTCCAGGTGACACTGGAACCAAGTAGTGAAAACAGAGAAGGTAAGTTTTGTATTCTGCTGCCCTTTTTACTTCTTTTTGCAAATACCCTCCATAAAGAAAACGATATCGATACAGTGAAGCCATAACATCACATGCCAACATTTTCCAGCTGCTGAATTTTATTACGGACAAATCAGTGTAAAGGAATTATTTTACTACATTTAAAAGTTGGCATGCGGCAGCTAAACATTTTCGGCTATTAAGTAAATTTTCCTGATTTCAAAATATATTAAATCATCACTAAGTAGCTCAAAAATATAATCTCTCTATATTTTTGTTGAGGATCAGAATCACACTACTTTCTATTTCTTAAATCATGAGTATGTAGATGCTGAAAGGAAAGGTATAAGACAGTAAAAGTGTGTTATCACTACACTACAGGCTTAAATACAACAGCTAAACTTTAAAGCAATATGCAACATAGAATGGGAAAAATTGCTATTAGGTAAATGAAAGTATACTAAGATTCTCACAATAAAGCAGCAGAAAACAAACAAAATTAGTAAATATTTGTTAAGCAACTGGTTATAATGCGTGACCTACTTTAACACTAAAGGAGTTTTGCATATTCATGCTGTACAAAATGACCACCTCTAGAAATGACGAAAACAGAGAAATTAGGTCAATAGGAGGATGATTTACAGTACCACCACTTCTGTAGGCTTTCATTTAAAAATGCATAAAATGTCTTATTACAGCAAATAAAAAATGATGTTCCTGTCCTTAACATAAGTGAAAATAATCCCTAGTTTCTCGGGCAAAACATGTTTTTTCCAAAAGGGGCCATTATATGTGTGTCAGAGGATGCTGCCAGCCAGCAGGCCCTCATATTTCCTCGTTTAGAAATCTGTCCATATTTACTTGCAACACACGGATGATCGGTATTAACAGCTCTTGCCAGGTAAAACATTCATGTTGCCCGTGAACACCCTGCTGTTTACAGTCATCAAAAGGGAATGCAACGAGGAGAACTTGGATGCTACTTTGAAAGCATTTCCTTTCTGTCCTATGACCACACGGGAGCTCTTAATTTTCTTTTCATTTATCTAAAAAGCCTAAACTTGGAGTGTTCTAAATGTGCGCTGGGGTCAGACAGCGTGATGCAAGCAGCTTAATATGGCAGGTTTTTTCTTTTCTGCATTTTACCCATTCGTTGGTAAAAGCAAAGCATTCATTAACTGTTCATAGCAAAATGAATAAAGATACCTATGTTAAAAACAGAACATATAATCAGTACCTTAGATGATAAAAAGCCTGCTATTCATAAATGTGCCCACCATGGATTTGTGCGTTATATTCACCTTATCCAATCTTCGTTCCTTAAAGTGTGCACAATGCTGTTTTGTATTTGACGGACACATTCAATGGCTTATTCATTACAAATTGTTGCATTAAAATGCAGTGGTAAAGCCAAAAATACACCCCCCCCCCCCAACAGTTATATAC
>NW_009258484.1:1974310-1984484 GCF_000687185.1 Egretta garzetta | reverse complement strand
GGAAGCCAGAATGGCAAAACATGCATCGCAAAAGGGAATGACCTAACTGCTTCAGCAAACCTGCCAGATCAATGACTTTCTCTCCAGGTGACACTGGAACCAAGTAGTGAAAACAGAGAAGGTAAGTTTTGTATTCTGCTGCCCTTTTTACTTCTTTTTGCAAATACCCTCCATAAAGAAAACGATATCGATACAGTGAAGCCATAACATCACATGCCAACATTTTCCAGCTGCTGAATTTTATTACGGACAAATCAGTGTAAAGGAATTATTTTACTACATTTAAAAGTTGGCATGCGGCAGCTAAACATTTTCGGCTATTAAGTAAATTTTCCTGATTTCAAAATATATTAAATCATCACTAAGTAGCTCAAAAATATAATCTCTCTATATTTTTGTTGAGGATCAGAATCACACTACTTTCTATTTCTTAAATCATGAGTATGTAGATGCTGAAAGGAAAGGTATAAGACAGTAAAAGTGTGTTATCACTACACTACAGGCTTAAATACAACAGCTAAACTTTAAAGCAATATGCAACATAGAATGGGAAAAATTGCTATTAGGTAAATGAAAGTATACTAAGATTCTCACAATAAAGCAGCAGAAAACAAACAAAATTAGTAAATATTTGTTAAGCAACTGGTTATAATGCGTGACCTACTTTAACACTAAAGGAGTTTTGCATATTCATGCTGTACAAAATGACCACCTCTAGAAATGACGAAAACAGAGAAATTAGGTCAATAGGAGGAGGATTTACAGTACCACCACTTCTGTAGGCTTTCATTTAAAAATGCATAAAATGTCTTATTACAGCAAATAAAAAATGATGTTCCTGTCCTTAACATAAGTGAAAATAATCCCTAGTTTCTCGGGCAAAACATGTTTTTTCCAAAAGGGGCCATTATATGTGTGTCAGAGGATGCTGCCAGCCAGCAGGCCCTCATATTTCCTCGTTTAGAAATCTGTCCATATTTACTTGCAACACACGGATGATCGGTATTAACAGCTCTTGCCAGGTAAAACATTCATGTTGCCCGTGAACACCCTGCTGTTTACAGTCATCAAAAGGGAATGCAACGAGGAGAACTTGGATGCTACTTTGAAAGCATTTCCTTTCTGTCCTATGACCACACGGGAGCTCTTAATTTTCATTTCATTTATCTAAAAAGCCTAAACTTGGAGCGTTCTAAATGTGCGCTGGGGTCAGACAGCGTGATGCAAGCAGCTTAATATGGCAGGTTTTTTCTTTTCTGCATTTTACCCATTCGTTGGTAAAAGCAAAGCATTCATTAACTGTTCATAGCAAAATGAATAAAGATACCTATGTTAAAAACAGAACATATAATCAGTACCTTAGATGATAAAAAGCCTGCTATTCATAAATGTGCCCACCATGGATTTGTGCGTTATATTCACCTTATCCAATCTTCGTTCCTTAAAGTGTGCACAATGCTGTTTTGTATTTGACGGACACATTCAATGGCTTATTCATTACAAATTGTTGCATTAAAATGCAGTGGTAAAGCCAAAAATACCCCCCCCCCCCCGAATTAATTTGGCCCCAGGTTTTTAATATTAAATATGCAAAACTCTTTTGTGCGATTCACTATTACTGTAAATTAGCAGCTATTCTCTTTAAAAATGTTAAACCTTCACCAAATCACAAACCATAAACATTGTTCCATTTTCTCTTTTACACTGAGTCTCCTACTGAATCCATATCATCCGAAGAGAGTGGGCGATACAGGTCCTGTAAGATGAAGTGCAGTATAGATTTGTTTATTGTGTTTGATTTGTTGCACTGCAACTGTCTTATATTCTTTTTGTTACTGTGGACCAGAAGTTATTCTTTAACATAAAATACACATATTCTATATAATCAGATTTTTGGCTTAATGTCATATAATTGTTTTTTAATCAACAAATAGATGGTTAGAAAATAAAGCTGGAGTTTCAATGCACAACATATTCTAAGAGGCAATTATCTTCTTCTTTGATTCTTTCCTATTAAAAGCTAAGACAATATTTGTCTGTTCTGGAGAGTCTCCTAATTGTTTGGAAACTTAGCAATCCGAATTTAATCTTAAAGGGAATGTATTTCCCTTTTTGCTGTTTCACAAACAGCAGTAGGAAAGTAAGTGCTTACCTTATATAAGGTAATCAAAACTTGCCACCCACTGGTGCTATAGCATGGATCCAGCAGCATCTGAGCCCCTGAACACTGGCACTGAGTACTGCCATTACCTATATCGTACTGACAATGATATCTCTCTTCCACAGTTTTTCTGTGGCTGTGTGTATGTGTAAAAAGACAGCATGTAAAATCCCCCCGCCCGTCACCGGCTCTTTCTGACGGTAGCCAAGCAACCAGCTCATGACAGCAGAGGGAGAGTCTGGGTGTACGGATCCACTTCGCTTTTTCGACACCCACTCCAAGCATCCTCTGACGGATCAGATAATCCTCAAATGCCAGAGGCGTTAGGGGATGATACATTGCCCTATCCAACCTACACGGCACAGCAATCCTCACCAAGATACGCAATAGCACTGAATGAAAGAGGAGGTTCAGTGAGGAGAAGTGGTACAGGACAGAGTACTATCTTTTTAAGTTGAATTAAGCATAGCTGATGGTTTAGAGGCACCAAAAAGGCAGGTGCCCAGCACATCTCACAGGCAAGCTCCGATCCTTTTAAGCTGTTTGGGGGGATCCTTTAAGTACGAATATATTTATGAAATAAAAAAAACAACTACAAGACAAAATATAAGAACACATGAGAGTGGGAAGGCTGATGGAGCCAGCGTTAGGACTGACCTTAGTTTGAGGGGTTTTGTTTTGTGTTTTCTTTAATCACAGGAAGATAACTGATACAAAAAATAAATCTAAAAGTTATACTATAAAACAAGACTACCCAAAACGAATGCTTTACAAATTTCAAATTTACAAGGATCTCAGTAATCTATGCAGGTTTAGGTTTACTTGCAGGCATGACATAAAGGGGGCTTAAGACCCTTAAAGGTGTTTTTCATTCCCTAGAACGCTTATGCTGTACGTATTTTGCCAGTGGGCATGTGTACATACAGTAGCAGACATGTTAAGACTGACAGACTGAAAATCAGGTCTTGAATACAGTTCTCCTTTGCTGGGAACAATCTAGACAAAAGAATTTTAAACAGACAAGACCATCTCATTTTGAATACTAACTAGTTAGTTAATTATTAAAATTCCTTTTGAGCATATGCAGTTTTGGAATTTCTAATATATACTACAGAAAAAAACCCTTTTGATTTGACGGTGAGGGTAACACACGAAACTTTTGAATCTTCCAGGTGACTGCTCACTCTTCTGAATATAAAAAAAAAATTATTCAGAACTCGAGAAGAAGATACTTACGATAACCGACCTTTAATATTTGGGGAGTCTATTTGTGGTTAATTTTATAACTGTATGGTTGTTTTAAAGTAAAATCATACACAAAATTTCAGGATCATATTCTATACCCTTTCATATACTTTCAAATACTTGAAACCTTTTAAAAGTTTTTCCTTCTGCAAGAGTTTTCCTTGCCTGTAATTAGCCAAAGAGCTGCATTTCTGAAAAATAATGAGGATAACCTATTCATTATTTTGCATAGATTAATAAGAAGAGAAAACTTCCTGAATTCAATAAGACTTCTTGGCCACATAGACCTCAAAAAATCCTTATATATATAAAATCCAACTTCTTTGATTAGTCAAGAGGTACCTTAAATCTAATTTTTTATTATTCTATAGGTTGTAGTCTCTAGTGAAGTAGAAAAAATATTTAAAATGATGGCAAGCAATGGAAAATCGTGTATGAAGAATAGAATATTTCCACCGTAATTGAAGTAATGACCCTGGTTACAAGACAGTGGAAAAACAAGCTCATGAACATGAGCACATTAGCATATTATAAAGGCTAGTTAAATAAAATGTGGGGGTTGCTATTACGTATATCTATTGTTATGAGTGCCATGTCACCTTTTCCGAGTCTGCATCATTAACCGTACTCTGCTGTGGTAGGAACTACATGCAAGTGCAACACAGTAACTGTCTACTTCAACTGCGATAAACCTGAATCTCAGATGTTTTCATCCTCTGTGGAAATACACAATTAAGTACATAACAATTTAAACCCAAGATTTTTAATTTCCTATTTAAGAATAAATATAAAGGAAGAATTAAACTACAAGAAAGCGTAACTATAGTACACAGGTTGCAAATTTAAACACTCAGAAGCTGAAAAACCACAGAAGTCTAAATGATTCCTAGTTCACTTTCAAGTCCTTGTATTACACTCACAAAATTAATCTTTCAAATCTTACTTTCCTCAGACATAGACTGAATTTTGCCCAAGATTGTCAATATATAACTTTCACTGATTTCTGAACTTCTGGAAACAACAGAGGCAAGTGAGAAAGGATGAAACTTTATCTTTTTATGTTCTGGCTTTTGAGGGTAGAAAATTTTATCTGTAGGGTAACAAGAGTACTGTTTTTGTAAGTATAGTCCATGTAACACAGCAGTGTTCTTGGCTTTATTTACATCAATGGAAAGCCTTCCATCAAAGGCCAGAATTTTTTTTTTTGAAGGTGACTTATGAATTGTCACTAAGTGAGAAGATGATCAATCCCTATTTTAAGTTGCCTAATGCACTCCATAGTTAGAAGGAATATTTTCTTTGGAAAATTCTACCATGTCTAGTGTTTTTACAGGTCTTTACTAGTCACAGGAAGAAATCCCTCAGTTTGTGGAATTACCTTGTTTTTGTGACTCTGAATTCAAATGCATGACTTCCTCTCACCCGTATTTCCCAGGAAAAACACTAGCAGCTTGCCCAGACCCCTGAGCATTTTGACCGTCCAAGCCTACAACTCCCTCATAGCACTTGGATGAGGATGCTGAAGAGCTGATTGCCTAGGTACATCAAGGGAAATAAGGCTACACTAGTGTCAACATTCCCAGTCATCTTCCAGACCCAGTACATACCACTGGCATCCCATCTACCTGATGGTACAAGAGAACAGGCACTCCTCTAACTCTAACCACAGGGAGAGAGGGGCAAAGAAAAAAATAATTACGAAGCTGAGCTGGCATTTCTAGGACCCAGCATCTTATTTCAGTTTTAAAGCAGCAGCTCCCTCAAACTCCACATAAAGACAGAAATCCAGACCAGCCAGAAACCAAATCACCGTCAATCCTGGACCATGGCTGTGGCAGCCAACACTCTTCTTTTGGGGCAGGAATACCTCACCCCTCTACAATGAGGACAAGGGGGGCACTGAAATCAGCCCCCTCTTCTCTCCTGTAGGTCTATCACATGATACTGGCACTTCACCAGCCTCCTAGGGAATAAGCCTTCTCCTGCAGCTGGCTTGTCAGCCCTGTAGCTGAAGCCACTGAAGACAAAGCAAAATACTCTGGGTTCAAATTTGGCTTGTGACAATATGGTACAGAAAATAACCTATCCTCTAAACAAAATTTAAATGGCAACATAAAAAAGATGGTACTAAACCAAAACAGAACACCATGTGTACTGCTAGCAAGTAAATTAAGATTAATAAGCACTGTTCCATGGCTGTTCATAGAACTAATGTACACTATGACCTTTAAGGACACAATCACATGTTTTTACACTGAACTTCTAGCTCATTCACTTAACAAGTTAAACATGAAAGGAGCTGAAATAAATTCTCAGAGCAAGTGTAAAGTTTCCATCCCGAACTTCCGAGCAGTTGATTTTGTAACCTAAATAATATTATTGCAATGCATTTTTACATGATTGCAATCTATTTTTACATGAAAGTATTCCATGTTTCATCAGGTAAAAAAAAAAAAACCAACAACAAAACCTGTCTAAAGTAAAGCCAGGCAAGCATGAAACGTCCCCTACGGAGGTCAAGGGGACTGGATATGAATATCTGAGAAAAGAATTCAACTCTTTAACAATGTCTTATCTCTCCTGTAGTTTACTTCAATATTTATTTACTGTACAGTTAACAATGTGATTACGTTACCACTACACAGCCCTCTGCATCCATAATACTGCCACTCAGTGATCCTGTAACGCTTCCCCACAGGCAACCTGGATAAGCAGCAGCCCATTCACTCTCCTCTTCCCATTTGAAAGTCAGAAACCTTGTGGACAAACTCCCTTTGTGTCTAACTGTGCTAACCACATGGCTCCCACTCACCCTTCCCCAAACGTTAATGGAAAAACGTTTCTCCACTGTGAGGAGAGAAGCATTGGTGGTGGGGAAGGAAGTTTAGGAAAGTTACCAGTGAAAAGAGACAGCCTTACAGCAAATGAAAATCCACTGTACACTGATATCATCCATCTAAACAGACACCCTTACATCATTAATGTATAATTCATTTGGAAGACTCTTTCTTCCCTCTTCAGTGACTTATTAATGATTCACTAATAAGCTTTGAGAGTAAGAGCAAACAGGTGTGGAACACATTGCATTCAGGAAGATTTTAGTACCAGCTTACCCAAGTGAAACTTGCATCTTTATTCTCTGTGTACCAGATGATGAAAACCATGATGCTACCCTGAGGCGTCAAGCTGCTGCTCACTGGCTATCTCTATACTGCAAGATCACAGTCAGCTTCCGTATCTATAAACAAGTCATGGTAGAAAACCCATGGCTGTATCCCAGCCTGAGGTAAGACTTGGGCATGCACAATTCCTCAGCTCGCTGGTAACCACCAAACAGGAAGATGGGTACACAGGCTAGAAGGGAGTAGTGCCACACTACAGCTATTCCTGATCTGGATATCTGGGGAATCGGGTCTGTACCAGCCCCTAAAATCAAGCACTGCCAGTTTTGTACATAATCCCCTTACTTTGGTAGACACCAGTTACGTCTTTATTTAAAAACTGAAAAGGCAGAAAAAGCATGTGTTCGAACTGTGTTTATAAACAAGTCTGAGATGCAGAGTACTGCCTTAGGGAAGCTTTCATTGAGAACTGATCACAGTTTAGAAAACAGCAGAAGAGATGATACGTAGACATCTGTCCCATTGCTTTTGCACAGATACAATTAATTAAATCAGCATGTGGAGCCTTTTGGGTTGAAGGAATAATATTTTGTCAGAGGGTTACAGCAGTAACATAGGTACTACCTTAATTCTGGACGCTTAGGTACATAGTAGATTCCCCTATATGTGATAACTAGTGGAAACCTACAGCTACTAACAGCTCTGGTCCGGCAAAGAGTCTTGCGCTGCCTTGGTACTGACAGTATCCTCACGGCACAAGGCTATGTTATCACAGCTAATCCACAGCTAAATTTTGCAGCACATTTTTTCACCTCGCTTCAAAACCAAAGCTGTTTATAGGTTTTGCAAGTGACATAGTGCCCATGGCAAATTAAGAACAAAAAACCCCATCTTTGACAACTCAAGCATTTCCTTCTAGTTGTGGAACGTTTGGAAAAAGAAACTAAAACAAACAAAAAAGTTTTGTAAAAAAGGAGGAGGATACCCCTGTTTTTCCCCTCAAGGATAAACCAATTCCCAGCATTCTGACAGACACAGAACAGTTGCATTCCACTTCAGAGTGTTGTACAAACACAACAAGGACTGTAGCCAGGCTCTTCCACCCTATGACTCTACACGCAAGGGATCAGTGGGGAGAAGGCTATCGGGTAATGGCTATGCCGGATTGTCCCCAGCCACGCTCAGAAATCAGTTTCCTTATTTCCTTACCCTCTGTTTCCGTAGGCTTCCTGGGCTGGTGGGAGATGGGCTTGGAGACTTCCCAGAGCGGGGAGTAGAAAGCTGGCTACCAGGGGTTCCATTCACTAAAAGGACAATAAATTGAAAAAAAATAAATACAAGGCATTATTAAAAGCAAAGAAATAGTTAAAATCAACAGGTTTGTTTTGATTTTTCGTTAAACAGATTGATTTGCTTTTGCTTAATGTTTTAAACATTAAATAAGGTAATTCACAAAAGAACTATTTCCTCAGAGTTTTGGCTCATAAAGCTGAATTTTATACAGTCTGCAAATAATCAACAAACCTGAAAGGACTCTTTAGTCAATGGCAGAGAACATGACCATGTTTTCTTAAACGGTATTGTTCCTGAGCTTGAAAGTGATGGGGAGCAAGGTGCTTTGTTAACCTTAACAGACACTTGCTATATGTAAACCTTTTCATTCCATTTAGTTATGGCTTGAAGTGCTACCCACCGAAAATAAAAAGCAGTATTGCTTGCACGAACAAATCAGCTGCTTGCTGTTCCTCACTCATTCATTTGAAGAGATTTTTGCAATACTATCTGACCCAAACATCACCTCAGACTTAATCCAAAAGGGCTTTCTGGAGGCAAATAAATTGGACATAACACCTCCTGTCTGACTTACAGCAAAGCATCACTGTCTCAAATAAGTAAGTTCCTTGATATATGTCAGTGCCTATCATTTTAGAAGCATCTTTTGCATGCAAGTGACATTATCCATTAAATTAACAAAACAATTCCAGCAGAGGACAGAATTCTACTACAAAGTAATCACACGAGAGGCTAGCAAAAATGTTCACACTGAAGCACTGATAGAAACACTACAAAGCATGTATCGCATACGTATGTAAATATTCTTAAACAAGCAACTGTTCATTCACAGTGCACGTTTGTCAGCACCAGGAAAAAATCAACAATCAGATTCCCAGATTCAGAATCTTAGGAGAATATTTACATAACTAGGATATCAACAAGGCATTTGACTTACCTTCTATGAGTTCTAACATGGACAAAATCTTACTGTTTAACCTGATTAACAGCAAGCAGCAAAATTCCTGCTCTGTACTAAGCCAAGCTGTAGCCAAACTGAGAAGCAATGGGATTAGTTAAGGATAGCTGGGGCTGCTCACAGAGTGAGCTGAATGCGATGCAGGATTCATAAGCAGAAGCCTTTTCTGCGTAAGGCTGACGTCTTCAGAGCAGCAGTGGGAGGTGCAGGTGCTGTCTTAGGGCTACATCAAAGGTGTCAATTAAGCATAATGCTGCTGCTTCACAACGCTGAGCCACCGCAACCCCCACTCGCTTGCCATGGAGCCCCGAAAGCCTAAGCAATTTTATATGCTGTGCACTGAATCATAATGAGGTGCCTTTGGGGGCAATACACCAAGTGACTCATCCAAAAATCAAAATGACAATAACTGTTGTAAAACCTTGGCTGACTGGCAATCTAGCAAATGCTAATTCCTTTGGATAATACAGCAGGCATTTTTAATAGATTTTTCTTACTTTTTACACAATACATTGTTCTCACAGCCTAATACTGGGCCCGCATGAAGACAGCAACATGTATACCTACCACGCTACTGATATCAATAAAACGCATTACACTGCATGATAAGTAATGATCACTTAATAGTGCTTAGGTGCTACAGCGTGATCGGATCTCAACATCACTTTGTGCAAGGCATTGTTTAAGGAAAAGGTGCAATATATTTATATAAACATAGGAACAAAAAGATACGCTAATTGCACTAATTGCATTTAAATAGGCTGCTTTTCTAGAACACCATTCCACTCATCTAGGCTTCAAATTCTCTTTGTGCAGAGGACAATGGTTTGCCCGTATCAGCACCAATTCAACTGTTGTACTAAGTGTGTTGGGGAGAGCACATGCACATGCATATGTTGTGACAACAACAGTGGACAAAGGAAAACCAATGGATGTCATCTATCTGGACTTCTACAAAGCCTTTGACAGGGTCCCCCACAACATCCTTCTCTCTAAATTGGAGAGCTATGGATTTGATGGGTGGACTGTTCGGTGGATAAGGAACTGGCTGGATGGTCGCGTCCAGAGGGTAGTGGTCAATGGCTCGATGTCCGGATGGAGACTGGTGACAAGTGGTGTCCCTCAGGGGTCCGTACTGGGACCGGTGCTGTTTAATGTTTTCATCAATGACTTAGACAGTGAGATCGAGTGCACCCTCAGCAAGTTTGCGGATGACACCAAGCTGAGTGGTGCGGTTGACACACCAGAAGGATGGGATGTCATCCAGAGAGACCTGGACAGGCTGGAGAGGTGGGCCTGTGTGAACCTCATGAGGTTCAACAAGGCCAAGTGCAAGGTCCTGCACCTGGGTCAGGGTAACCCCCAGTATCAATACAGGCTGGGGGAAGAAAGGAT
>NW_009258484.1:1968998-1973919 GCF_000687185.1 Egretta garzetta | reverse complement strand
GAGAGGTGGTGGAGGCCCCATCCCTGGAAACATTCAAGGCCAGGTTGGATGGGGCTCTGAGCAACCTGATCTAGTTAGGGGTGTCCCTGCTCACTGCAGGGGGGTTGGACTAGATGACCTCTAGGGGTCCCTTCCAACCCAAACCATTCTATGATTCTATGATATGGACACATTCACTGAAGTTCATCCAGTATTCAGCAAAAATACCCCATAGGTCTGGCCAATAATGACTAAAATAAAAATTTTTATCAATACTTCTGAAAACATTTAGGAAAAGAGCAACATGAGGATATTAAAACCGAGCTTTTTGGAATCTCAAACTTTTAAAGGGCTTCTTACAAACAAATATTATATTATTTAGAAACTAATACTAAAATACTATGATTCACATGGAGCTAGTCCTCAAGAGTAGTGCTCTGCCTTCTCTTTAAACCAAGCAGATATTCTTAGATCTTATTATGAGAAAATTTAAGATAGTAGATACACCTTAATAAACCTTGTAACACTGGGCATCATCACTCCTTCCCCGTAACTTTCACAATAGCTTTTTTTTAGAATTACTATTCCAGTTATTCTGTCCTGAAGATAAAGACTTGAGGCTACCAAGTGGAACCAGACAAATAGATGCAATGGTGTATTTGACTCTTGATATACTGCCCATATGTACAATGTTGTGTATCTATTTGAGATGAAAAAACAAAGTATTGTAAACCCCCAAAATTATTCACTTGCCATGACTAGAGTACCCAGAATGTTTAAACAAAGCTCCCCAACAGCACTTTTTAAAAAAGAAAATTATGATAGTTGTGCTTGTGTTGGCCATCTGTAATATGTGAAATCAAGACAACAATTAACAGGTGAAGGCCCTCAGGAGATTTAAATGGAGTTTGTAAGCATACAAAGACTCCCCATGGGGAGCTGCTGAGGAAACTCTAGAGATGACAATTAGCACTGGGGATGAGATTCCTTCTACCAATCTTTACGCACCTACTGTGTAGGCTTCTACATTTGAAGCAGTTTTCTAGATCTTATTTTAACCAAGTTGCTGTGGTAGCATGATTTGTATCATCCCCAAGCAACCACCTAAACTAGACCTGATGAACGATGTCCTAGGAGCATCCACTGCAGTGTAGACTTCTAAAGTCAGGCAAGATGAATCCAAACCCACTCACCTAGAGGTTTAGGATATGCTGGAGATGAAGCAAAATCATCAAAATTCTCCCCACCTACCAATTTTGGTGGATTTTATTCCAAGCGCAGAACTCCATTAAATAAACTCTGATGACTGAAGCCCATACAGAGTCTACATTAGAGTCAACCTGAACAGGGACTTGGGTGACATGGGTTCTATTCCCAGCTCTCTATATGAATCTACACAAGTCACATAATCTCTACCACTTGTCTACTTAAGCTTTAAGTTCTGGCGGAATGAACTCTGTGTACATCATGTTGTCTGTCTTCTGGATGCTCTGCATACCTGGAGATATACATTACTACTTCTACTGATATTATTAATGTAATGCTTAAGGCAGACATCACAACAGGGAAGAAATGGTATTTCATAATAATTCCCCAGTCCACTCCAGGAGCCCTGCTTTTTTATCTTCTTGTTTATGGCCTGCTGGCCATTCCACATCTGACTCTAGTTCCTTGTGAGTCATTATACTGAATTTACAAACAGACTTGATATTAGGTGCTGTGTTGCAGGAAGAGACTGGACTGATTCTGACTCCTTTCCTGAACTCCATTTAAAATCACACCACCACTCTTACATATGCAGCTCATGACCAGACAACATGGTAACAAATACGTGAATAAAATCTATAATATTTAATAATAATGCATTCCTGATGAGTGCAGGAATATAGCCTCAACTGCCCTAAAATCCATTTCTAGGTGGAATGCATTCTGTTTGGAAACTGCATTCCTGTCCAGTATCTGCACTGCATTTCTCACTGACTGAGACAGCACATGTTCCTACAGGGAACCCTGTGTAGATAAAAACATATGAAATTGGTAAATCACTGTTGTGATTAATCAGGTTATTGAGTGAGGCAAGAGGTTTCTTGTCACTTTTTATTTATAAAATGGCAGGGGTCAGAGAATTCAGCTTAACACACAGCGCCCTCCCATCGTCTCATGAAAAAATATTTATCCATTCAAAATTTCATAGATGAAATATATATTAAAAAGGTAAAACAATAACAAAATTATTGTGGCTGCCCTGAGAAGATGTATGCAACTGCTTAGCTCTGAATGCCTTTCCTTACTGCCCTCTCTTGCTGAGGATGCATAGCAGGGCAAGAACCTGTCTTTCTATTTTTTTTCCAGTACCTGGCACACAAATGAAGGTAGAAAACCCCACAAAATAGAACGCTGAAGCTGGATACCATCATCTACTCAGATAAAGGCAAAACAGGTTTTCATATGAAGATGTTTATAAACTAGTGAAAATGTTGAAAATAAAAAGTACTTTGACAGCATTCCAATAAATACGTTTTGACAGGCCATCTTGTTATTAAGCAATAAAAAGTGAGAAAAGCTGAATTGAAGTATCAAGTCTGAGAAGCTGCCAATGCCATTGCACTGTATAAAAATCATGCTCTCCTATAAAACTGCCTGTTGATGTGTTAGCATCTTGTACTCTGTAAAAAATGTTGAGATGACTCTGTTTATGAAAGTGGTTTGCCAAACACAAAAGTGTGTGTGTAGAGGAAAGAGAAGCCTGAGGGAAAGTAATGATGCAGGCTTTTTCGCAGCCACAACTTATTAATGACTAGGACAGCCAAAACTAAAGAAGACCTACAGAAGACATAACATGTGTAGGTCATACTCAGCAACTGTTAGCTAGAAAATGGTGACGTGAGATCACTACTTGACCTTGTCTCAATTACTCCTGTAGTTTGTCACTGTCCTTTCCAAAACAACATTTTTGTCTCAAGATTATATAGTTACCAATTAGTTAGGGAACAAGCCATACCTTTCCTTCTCATTCCTTCTGCTTTGTATTCTACTTGTATATATCTTGTCATCTTTGTCTCCATTGCAAAGGAGAGAGCCCGTCCGCAGCACCAAATTAAGCAAGCACCCTCATTATCACTCTTCCATAAAGACAAGGCTTTGTAGATTCTACCTTAGCATGCAACTGGTTGAGATAAATCCCAAATAACCAGTACTGCATTCATTTTAACTGGTGCTAAACTGTCCTTTTTACATTCAATCTTTGCTAGAGTTTATGTCAAGAAGTTAGGCAGACACAAAAAGAACATATCTCTGCCATTGAAGGCAAGGCTTAACAGACCCATACAGAGCTTTCACCTCATCAATTGATCAATGAACTAGAAATGTCAGCAGAAGAGATCACCCTCACTCAGGTCAGGTTTACATTCCCATCCCAGCAGCCACAAATAGTCCCTGTAGGTCATGAGCACCTGTGGTAGCCGCAAGATGTAACCCAAGCAGTGCAGAGCTCAGCACAGATTATAAACCTCCCACAAGCTCAGCCCACACTGATCTCCATGGCATGGCCACTATGGTGGCACATCTACCTCAACCTGAAGTCAGCTATGTCCGCACTATCAAGCAGAGAAGTGCTACAGACACACAGATATTGCAGATATGCCCGAGATCTCAGAATGCAGGAGCCTTCCTTGAAAATACAATTCCCTGGAATCCATAAGTATTTTTTTTTTGCAGCCTCAGAAGGTGGGTAAGTGCCTATTGTTTTTTCTCTGCACTTCATCAGAGCACAGCTGATATCTATGATCTTGGCTGTTAATTTCATGTAGTACCTAATCATAGAATCATAGAATGTTTTGGGTCGGAAGGGACCCCTAGAGGTCATCTAGTCCAACCCCCCTGCAGTGCGCAGGGACACCGCTAACTAGATCAGGTTGCTCAGGTTGCTCTAATCTAGAGAGCATCTACATGTATGTAAGATTTAATTAAAATCTCTCTTTTGAACTGACTGGACTAATTGGAAATACAACTCGGCAGAAAGGAAACAGTCCAGAAGGTTCCTGCAGTGTGTGGAAGATAACTTCCTGACACAGCTGGTAAGTGAGCCTACCAGGGGAGGTGCCCTGCTTGACCTCCTGTTCACTAACAGAGAAGGACTGGTGGGAGAGGTGGTGGTCGGTGGTTGTCTTGGCCTTAGTGATCACGAAATGGTAGAGTTTTCGATTTTTGGTGAGGTAAGGAAAGGGGTCAGCAACACCGCCACCATGGACTTCCGGAGGGCAGACTTTGACCTGCTCAGAACGCTGGTTGGGAGAGTCCCTTGGGAGATAGTCCTGAAGGGCAAAGGGGTCCAAGAAGGCTGGGTGTTGTTCAAGGAAGAAGTCTTAAAGGCACAGGAGCAGGCTGTCCCCATGTGCCGTAAGACAAATCGGCGGGGAAGACGACCGGCCTGGCTGGACAGAGCCCTGCTACTGCAACTCAGGAAAAAAAGGAGAGCTTACCAGCTCTGGAAGAAGGGGCAGGCAACCCAAGAAGAGTACAAGGATCTTGTCAGGTCATGCAGAGAGGAAATTAGAAAGGCAAAAGCCCAGCTGGAATTTAACCTGGCCACTGCTGTAAGGGATAATAAGAAGAGTTTTTATAAATATGTTAACAGCAAGAAGAGAGCCAGGGAGAACCTCCATTCTCTAGAGGATGCAAGGGGGAACATTGTCACTAAAGACGAGGAAAAGGCTGAGTTACTCAATGCCTTCTTTGCCTCGGTCTTTAATGGCCCGATGAGTTATCCCCAGGGTACCCAGCCTTCCGAGATGGAAGATGGGGATAATGAGTGGAATGAACCCCCCATAATCCAGGAGGAAGCAGTCTTTGACCTGCTATGCCACCTGGATATCCACAAGTCTATGGGACCGGATGGGATCCACCCAAGAGTGCTGAAGGAGCTGGCAGAGGAGCTTACCAA
>NW_009258484.1:1946511-1967712 GCF_000687185.1 Egretta garzetta | reverse complement strand
TAGATATTAGGAAAAACTTCTTCACTGAAAGGGTTGTCAGGCTCTGGAATGGGCTGCCCAGGGAGGTGGTAGAGTCCCCATCCTTGGAGGTATTTAAAAGAAGGATAGATGAGGTGCTTAGGGAAATGGTTTAGTGGTCGGGTGGCAGGGTTAGGTTAAAGGTTGGACTCGATGATCTTAAAGGTCTTTTCCAACCAAAGCGATTCTATGATTCTATGATTCTATGAAAGACTGGGATTCTCAAATCAGCCTATGCAAAAGGAGTACAAACTCTGAGGATGTTTCTTTTTAACTTTGTAATCCTTTAAGAGGGTTAAACTATTCAGTCTAACCAAATCTATTTCTCTTACTGACTCTTGATTTTTACTACAAGATACAAAATTACAAAACTTATTTTTTTAATGACTAGTATCAAATACAAACATCATAAATAAAAAATTAAAAGGAAGCCACGATCAAAGTAAAAATCATCTGGAAATCCCTACGTCTGTAGGATGACTCCATCACTCCCATGGGTTTGTACTCTTGGCTTCAGGAAAGTTTTACTTCAGCATATTTATTACAAAATCTGTCCGCTGAGTACCTATAACAGTGTGAATAAAAACATGTGACCTTGCCAAAGACAATATGATATGTCATGTTCCTTCCTTTGGGATCCAAAAGACCTTCCTGAGTCAGGTGGTTGAGGAAGGTTTTTTTCTGGATAACGGCCTAGGGATGAACTAAATGAAAACATATCTTCTTGCAGAGGAACAGATCTACCTCTTTTTTTCTAACTAGCTGAGAAAAGCACAGCATCTGCTCTAGAGAAGCCTTCAGTAAGATCCAATTTCCATATCCTAAACCACTTCTGTCTTTAGGGAAGATCTACAGTTTTGATCAGGCTTTAGTTCGACACGTAGCTTCACAATTTCTTTGCCCAGGTGCATTTCTTTAGAAAAACACACAGCCCTTGGTAATACAACCCACTCTATTCATTCTTCACATATGTTCCCTTTGTCATTTGGAATAGATACACATCAACCCAGTTACTCTTGAAATAGCCACTTGTCGCACTAAATAACTGGAACTCCTAAATAAATTTTCTTAACACCAAACCCGAATTGCTGTTGCAAATAAGACTTCAAGCATCTGAAATATTTTGAGTGATAGTTTGAGGGGAATAGGAGATAGCTCAGAGGGAAGGAGAATTAAGAAGGAAATAATTTTGAAGGAGGTGCTCAAACTGAAAAAAAAAGAAAGTAGTTACTTTTGTTGAGAGCCAGTCCCGAAAATTAGAGTTGGGATTTCAGAGGCTGAAGCGGAGTTCACTCGAATGCAGTATCTTTCCTTAATTTAATGGACCAACGGTACAATAATTCCAGCCATCTCATGCTGCTCTTGATTTGATTAAAAATAATGATCATGAAGATGTAAGTTCTGCTTTCTTCAAATCTGTTACCTCTTCTCTTGCGCTGAGGTTGCCACCAGTGGGGTTAATTGGTAGCTGGACAGCAGCTGACAGCTACCCAGTAGCCACCAGACATTCATAATTTTCAGTCACCAGCAACAGGCTGGTACCCCGTCTCACTGAAATTAAATGTCTCTTTTATGATGTCCATTCCCAAATAATATTTGATGCCAACAAAGAAACATCAAAGTGTTTTAGAGGCTTTAAGAAGACATCAGGAAAATTAAATAGAGGCAGGATTATCTCTTGCACTTGGAACCAGACTTCAGCCCTCTGCCTGCCTGGGAGGTCATGCTACCTTTCTCTGCTTCTCTTCTTTGCCTTGTTCCCTGCTTCTCTTCTCTATTTAGACTGAAAGCATTTTGAAGCAGACAATACCTCAAATGCATTTGTAAAAAACCAGAAAGCAATCCTCCTGCCATGAGATTTCTGTCTTGCGGTACTGTTTTGAAACACTGTCAGATGTAAATAAAAAACTGAAAAAACCATATAATAATGGAGAAGTCAGCCCTTACCACAGACCTTCCTAGCTTGCACATACTCTTTTAAGAAAAAAGTATTCTGTGTTTTTATATAAAAACAGGATGCATCTGCTTTCAGGAGCCAGGGAGGCTACTGGGAAAATAAAAGTGCATTAAGCATATGCTCTGTTAAGAAAAGAAAAAGGAAAAAGCAGGGATGGCAGAAAGGTGAACGCCACCTATGGAAAGGCATACCTTTCTCCTAAATAAGTAAAGAAACAGTGTAAAAGCAGATGCAGCTTTTATGCTCACTGTGGATTGTATAGCTCGAGAAAGGGTGAGGAGTGTGCGCCTCCCACTCCCTCCCAGACTGACACATATTTCCTTGCCCTCAGTTAACCAGGGTACGGATTTGAACCTGCGTGGTACTGAGCACTCATGTAGCCTCTGCTATCACTAAGGGTCTTTCTCTGCAAGCACGCAGCCTGCTTTCCACCCGTAGCTCCACCCTTTCCCCCATGCTGCCATGGCAGTGTGTCCTACAGCCCGTGGAACAGTATTTTTCATCCTGTTGTTCCTATGCTGTTACTCCCATGTGCCTGCAAAGCCCAACAGTGTTGTTATGGCAGGTTCTGTATGGGGCTTTCAGGCTTGCCAAAGATGCTACCTTTACAGGCAATGGAGGGAGAGAGGCACCTCCAAAGGGTGAAGGTTATCTAAAACCCTTGGGAATGTCACTAAGAGCCCTTTGCAAGTACCAGATGAGACGATGAGGGAAATGGGTCTCTGGAGCAGTGGCTGGGGCTCGCCAAGGAGACAGAACATTCAGGGTCCTTTGCCTGCTCCCCCACACAGGCAGGGGCCACCACGACAAGGTGAGACCGGAGCAGAAAGCTCTGCACATTAGGGGTGAGGGCCTTCAAGCAGGATTTTCTCTAAAAATCATTTGTTAACATTACTGAATTTATCTTCAAAGCGCCAGTTTTGGTAAAATGGTATTGCTCCAAACTTAAGAGAAGCCAAAATGAGACACAGACATTAAAGAAAACCAACAAACTGACAACCCCTCCCCCCTGCCCCCTCTTCCCCCCCAAATAGCTCCTTTGATTTCTGTAAGCAACTTCAGAAGCTGTTGGGATGAATCTGGGAAAGTTCATCACCACACAGCACTATTTGCTCAGAACGAGGGTCTCATGGACTTCATCGCATTTATAAACGTTTAGTTCAATCCAAAGTTTGGCTTAATTCACTTACCATTTGAAATTCTGTATCAAAGAAGGGAAAGAATTCTTGAGGATGTGCTTAAACCAAAGCAGACTGTCTACACGTCCTAGCCTCATCTACACATCCACTTCTCTAACAATGGGGAAATGACCCAAAGGCTGTACCTTTATTAACTCTGAAAATGGTGAAACCTGATCAGCTATCCTGTGCTGGGTGAGAAGAAAAATGATGTTGAATACCTACATTAAAGACTATACCATACTATAGATGCACACAGGTAAGGATTAAGGGTAACTCAAGGATATCCCTTCATTTTAGGATTTTATCAGTTTTAATATGCAACTTTGAGATGTTTCAATTTTTCTAACGTGGTCTTTGTCTATGCAACTTTCATTTTTAGGCCAATGTCATTATCACTATGTATTATCTTGATATGGGCATGAATTGATGACTGAGGCAGGCATCTGATCCTTTGGCGTAGCAAGAATGCACAGACTTTTCAAAACGCAGCAAGAATTAAACAAGAGGAATCAGATTCTTTCTAATTAGCAACACGCTCCTCTCCATACAGCTCGCTCAGCTTTTTCTCAAGGGTACACCATCAGTAATGCTTTGTGCCTGCCCTTTATCCCAACTTTTCTCAACTGTTCACAAAATGACACACCTTTCTTTTTGGAATGTGCATGTATTGCCTTTGTTCTGAGCAAAGAATCTACTGTTTTTCTTGACTATTTTTTATGTTTATCCCTAATGAAAGGAAAATCCTTAACAATAGTTTAAAGATGAACTGAAAGCAGTTTAAAAGCATAAAAAATACATATATATATATATACACTTAGCTGTAACAACATGATAACAAAACCATAACTTCTACTTATGTACTAGTGATTTAGGAGACTCTAATACTGAGATGTTTAATGTAAACAACATGGAAAAAATTATCTGTTCATATGTGCAGTAGATGGTAATTTCTCTATTCTTCTACTGTCATGGGTACATAATTCCAATAAACAGGCGGTATTTTTAGGCCTACTGGATGGCAGAATAGTGTACATATTGTCTGCATTTCATGGGAGAACTTTGGGTTTTGTCTAACAGTATCCAAGAGTTAGTGCTTCTTTTCCTTTCCACTATTGCTTTTTTAATGCAGTGTCTAATATCAAATTGCATATTTTTAAAATCTATTCATCGATTGTTTTTAGTTTTATGTGATCTAAAAACAATTCTTGAGGACAAGTGCCCACTTAGTACAATATTGCTTCCTTTTATGACAGTAATATTGATGTAAATACTCATGTATGTAAGGTTAGAAATAGGCTCCCTGTAACATTCATACAATTTGACTTTACTATTTGCAGAAAGCAAACACAAGAGGCACTGACAGCCAAATCAGACCCATTGTCCCCACTAAAATTAACTTCTATAGAAATATTTTCAATTGTTTACCCTTTTTAAACTGTGACAAGTTATAGAATAGAATAGAACAGGACAGAACAGAATGGAATGGAACAGTTCAGTTGGAAGGGACCTGCAACAGTCATCTAGTCCAATTGCCTGACCACTTCAGGGCTGACCAAAAATGAAAGCATGTTATTAAAGGTATTGTCCAAATGCCTCTTAAACACTGACAGGCTTTGGGCATCGACCACCTCTCTAGGAAGGCTGTTTCAGGGTTTGACCACCCTCTCAGTAAAGAAAGGCTTCCTGATGTCCAGTCTAAACCTCCTCTGGTGCAGCTTTGAACCACTCTCATGCATCCTGCCACTGGATATCAGCGGAAGAGCTCAGCACCTCCCTCTCCACCTCCCCTCCTCAGGAAGCTGTAGAGAGCAATGTGGTTGCCTCTCAGCCTCCTTTGCTCCAAACTAGACAAACCCAGAGTCCTTAGCAGCTCCTCATAGGACATGCCTTCCAGCCCTTCCACAAGCTTTGTTGCCCTCATCTGGACACGTTCAAGTACCTTAACATCCTTCTTAAATTGTGGGGCCCAGAACTGCACACAATACTCAACAAGAGGCCACACCAATGCTAAATACATTGGGATAATCACCCCTTTTGACCGGCTGGCTATGCTGTGTTTGAGGCACCCCAGGATGTGGTTTGCCCTCTTGGCTGCCAGGGCACCCTGCTGACTCCTATTGAACCTGTTGCCAACCAGCACCCCCAGAACCCTTTCTGCAGGGCTGCTCTCCAGCCACTCCTCTCCCGGTTTACACTCATGTCCAGCATGACTCCATTCCAGGTGTAGAATCTGGTATTTGTTCTCATTAAATTTCATGCTCCAATCTATCTAGATTATTCCACAAGGCCTCTTGTCCCTCAAGAGAGTCAACAGCACCTCCCAGTTTAGTATCATCAGCAAATTTGTTAATGATTCATTCAACTCCTGCATCCAGATCACTGATAAAAATATTGAACAGAACTCGCCCTAGAATTAAGCCCTGAGGAACACCATCAGTGACCAGTTGCCAGCCAGATGTAGCCTCATTCACCACTACACTTTGAGCCCTGCCCTTCAGCCAGTTCTTCACCCAGGCTCCTACCGGTTGACAGACTGCTCTGTCAGCATCCTATGTATTCCTGTAGGGTTTTGTCTGATGTCTTTCTCTAAGAAAATCTTAATTACAGTGTCCAAATAATTACATCAAATAGGCAAGGACACGGACCTTTTTGACAAACTAGTATGTGCCTATTTCCTGTAAATTTATTGGTTTTACACAAGATATTTTTACGATGGGTAAATCTGTCATTAGCACAGAACCATCCAAAATGGTTTGCATTTTTAATATTTCCACTACAGTTTCTTTTCCTGTTATAAACATAATGATATATTAATTACTATTGTGGCATAATGAAAACATTCCTTTTTTTCACCAGCTGTAAAATAATCTCCTGATCTTTTGCAGTGATTGAACATGTAATGGTATTCTGCTCAGACCCTGTAAAACTGAGCTGCAGGAAATTAAGATTTACTCACCTACAATTCTCCTGCATGTTTAAGTAAAAACAGTACTATTTCTCTGAGGACCAAAACCAACAAGGTATCACATAATCAACATGGCAAAAATGTTGCTAGTTCTGTGGCAGAAACTTTTGTTACGTGCAGCAGAACAGCTATTCCACACAGAAATTAACATATACAATTCAGTGTCCATTACCTGTACTCCCAAATGAATATTCATTAGAAAAAACCAGAAAGAATCCATAACATTCACACACCACCCAGGCTCTCCCTTGCTAAGGCTTAATTTAACTCTGTTCCACCTAGCTACAAAGAAAGCTACTTAATATATGTTTAAGAAAGAGATACTCTGGCCTTGTTCCTCACAGCTGATACTTCCTCCCATTACCTCTTTTCAGGTTTCTCTATTTCAGCTGTTTTTAGGATGCGTAGGAAGCACGCTGCCTCCCAGCCCTGCTACCCACGTCTACGCCTGTCTCTCATTGTGTCTTTCCCACTTTCCTTGAGCAAGGATGCTTTTTTTCCCAGCTTAATCTTCTTGTAAAAATATGGTTCCAGCTGGTTCATGACTCCCCTCTTTGAAACCAGCTAGGAGCACCTGGGTCATTCTGATCACCCCATAAAGACCTTACGGTGCTGGATGCAGGTCCTAGTATGATGTTCACCTCCCTGGTGGCAGAAGACTTATGGCAGAGTGAGGAGGCTTTCAGACAAGCTCTAACGTTTGCCTCTTGCAAAATCCATATTCACAAGCAATGCTGCAAATGCTGGACTGGGTCCACTCAACTGGCCCACATCAAGTACTATTTGTACTTTCAGGCACCAATACCAGCAAATTATCTAATGCACTTTTTTTTGTTTATTTATTTGTGTTGCTTGGGAAAAAGCTGCAGGGGGGAACTAGTCATGGACTACTTAGCGGGAGCAGCTGCAAAGGCAGCCAAAGCAAGGCCTTTAGACAGAACTTTTTAAGGCTTTTTGCTGTGTCTTCTCCAGCCTGTACCACTGGGCTTGTTAGGTCAACCCTGACTTCTTTCTTCCTCAGCTATCTTTGCACCTCACATTCACATCTGTAATTGCATTCCTTCCCTGCCCTGCCCCCCCTTCCCCAATATCCTCATTGTCTTTAACCTTTCCTCATTGCTGCCTCTTAACTCCCTCAGAAACAAAATACAAAAAAAGGCTGTGAAATCAACCTTTCACAGACTCAGACCCTGCGCTATGTAACCTGGACTACTTTCTGCATCATGCTTATTCAAACAAGGGATACCTCTTTTTGTCAGTCTTTAGGTATCAGCAGCAAAATCATGCACAGAAAATGAAGTGAAATGAACTGTGGTAATGCCAGAGTATGATTTATAAAACACTGAAGAAGTATTTTGTATTAGGAAGATACTTCATCGCAAATGCAACTGAGAAAACAAGTGAATTTTTACTATCAACTCTCATACATACAACGTTTTTCCAGAGAAACATGGAATTTGAAGCATGTTGCCAACTGTATTCAAACAGATTTGTTGCTGTTGTTAAGAAAGATTTCTTGCTTGCTTTACCTGAGCTGGTAGAAGCAGGAGACTTGCTGCGTCGGGATGGGCCCGGGCTCTTGGTGGTGCTCCTACGTGAAGTCGAAGCTATTTTGGTATAGGAAGTGGATTTCACCACCCGACATTCTAAAAGACAAAGAAACTGCCTAAGTTAGCAATTAAGAAAGTCAGCAAGATTCTGTAACAGAACGAGCACTGAAAAGCACAAACATTTAGCCCACGCTTGTTTTCATTCATCTTGAGGAGTTTTATGGGAAAATATAAAATGTGTATAAATGGCTCCATTAAAATCCAAGTACAGTATGTACCACATCCCAGACAAAGAACTGCTGCAGTAATCCAGACTTGCAGATACCATGGTTACTGCAGGTACTTAGGACAGCTTAATTTAACAGTGCTGAGACTACACATAAAAATCATTTGCTTTTGAAGATTCCATCACAAGTAATGCAGTGGCTTTTTTGTAAACGATCCAAATGCAATGTAAGCATTTTTGTCAACCTAGGCAGTCTCCCCTAGAAGAACCGGTAGGCTGCTTTTATCTATCAAAATGTTAAGACTGTGCAAGATGACGCAGGTGTCTGTCACTCATGAAAGGTTTGAAGCAGGTTTGTTGCTCCTGCTTAATCCTCTGGTGAGCAACAGCCCACATTGTATAGCACACGCAATTCATCACAGGTTGAGGGAAATGGCACTACTTGCTCATAAGAGACATCAGTAAAATCAATGAAGAGGCGAAATTACCCTCCCACTTGAGAACACTGCAAGATGTTCAGGTTAGAGTTTATATACACCCACACAGCTCTGTAGGCATTCTTGCATTACGCCTGCAAAATGGTTCTTGGCCTGAGGATGAAAGAACTTAGTGAGCATAACGCTGATGTCTTGCACTCATAATGGATACTAAATTAATCACCAGACTTATTCTACAGTCGGGGGAAAAAAAGGGATTTCCGCTTCTTAGCCAATATACAATTAGAGGTCTGCAGCAATGTTTATACTGTCTTCACCTGACGATGTCAGTATACTTCACTTGTTTAAAAATACATCAATAAACATTTAGTTCTGTATCAGACCTGTTCCCCATTTGCTTCCCACGATTAAGGTTCCTCAACACAGGGTAAGAGAAATAAACAAGGATTTTTTCTCCCTAGTCAGAAAACACCATGTACAAGCTCACACATTATTTAGTCTTCACAGATGATCAGTGGAGCCTGGAACATAGTTTAGACAGATTAGAGAACAAAGAAATAAAACCGAGCATAACTAATTAACTTAAACATATCCACCAGAGAATGATGTCATGAAGTGTATTGCTCTTGGCTGCCCTAACTGTTTGTCTTTCGTCAAGCTGTTGAAAAAAGCAAGAACTGATGCGTTACTGAGGGAACACCCAGCACAGCTGAGAGCAGAGGGGACCAGAGAAACACCCCGGTTTTCCCAAAGAAGCTTTTCTTCCCAAACTCTCCCACCTTCCTAATGCCCAATAGCAGCTAATTTCTTTCTGTTGACATTTTATGTGATTCATTGATGACTATTCTCATTGTATACCGAACGATGAGTGGAAACGGAGAAAAACATTTACTCTGTTGTATGAGGAAATTATCAGCTGAAAACAGGAGGAATCGGATGAAAGCTTTCAATTAGATTCCGCTAGGTAACTACAGCAGGAACCTTACATTGATGTATTGGCATAAACTGCTGCTCCAAACCCCATCTATACATGTCAAATGGAAACAGGTCCTTTACCTTTCTTATAAACAAAGATTTTAAATGTCCAAACACCTAACAGCCAATTTGTTTTATAATGTAAAACGAAGATGTAATCCTAGCATGGGCCCCATTCACAGGAATCAGTCAGGAAGGGAACTGAATATTCTAATGGCCATTAAACAAAAAGACTGAAGTAGAATGACCCAGTCAAGCTAAAATTATTAGACTACAGTAATTTGCTTAGCAGAAAAAAAAGCTACTCAGAGCCAGCTACTTAGGAAAGATGGGGAAAATCTTTTTAGTAGGGCCAGCTGTGACAGGACAAGGGGTAATGGTTTTAAACTAAACCAGGGTAGCTTTAGACTGGATATAAAGAGGACAAGGGGTAATGGTTTTATAACGAACCACTGAACCAGTTTGCCCAGAGAGGTAGTGGAGGCCCCATCCCTGGAAACATTCAAGGCCAGGTTGGACGGGGCTCTGAGCAACCTGATCTAGTTAGCGGTGGCCCTGCTCACTGCAGGGGGTTGGACTAGATGACCTCTAGGGGTCCCTTCCAATCCAAAACATTCTATGATTCTATAATTCTATGATTCTACTTTCTGTAATATACCTTACCGTGTAGAAAGCTTTCCTTTGTTTCCAGCGCATAAATAAAACAATTATCTGCATCCCTCTCTTGCCATTCATGCTACGCACTAAACCTTAACTCTCATCTTATTACAAGTATTAATACTTATTCAAGTTCTCTGAATACCTTATAAGCACCCAGAGTTAGAATGAGGTTAGAGATACAATTTTGCATTTGAGTGTCTATTTCCCCTCATAGTATTAGAAAGGACCAGGCAGAAAGTGGCACGGAAGGAAAGAAGAGGCAACTAAATGAACATCTGGAATATCTTTCTACCCTTCTGATAAAATGCTGTCTTGGGCAATACTCAAGATTGTCCTTATATCATTTTCACCCATCATGTTCAGAAAATAATTATTAAAAGGTTATTCTTCTTCATCTGGGGTTTGTCTTACATGGGCAAGGAAGGTGCAGATGACCTTAACTGCAAAAGTGAACTGCATCTTGTCACCATCTTCCTTCTCTGCCAGGAAGAAGTGCTCCTGCTCACATGCTACGGAGGGGTACTACCATTCCTGGGAAAGAGGGAGGCTGGCAGTGGGCTGCACCCATCAGGGCATTTGACCACCCCTCACTATGGACAGTCTCCTTAGAAAGGGTGATGTTAGGAGTGGTCTGCAAATTGTCCTGATGGACTACATATAGACCATGACCTGTTGTTTGAGTACCCCTGTACTAACCTGGACAGGCATACTCTTTTCAATGTAAAAAACTGTCTGGATGGCTGGGCCCAAAGGGTGGTGGTGAATGGAGGATGGTCACAAGTGGTGTTCCCCAGGGCTCAGTGTTGGGACCACTTCTGTTTAACATCTTTATCAACGACCTGGACGAGAGGATCAAGTGCACCCTCAGTAAGTGTGCAGATGACACTAAGCTGGGTGGGAGTGTTGATCTGCTTGAGGGTAGGAAGTCTCTAGAGAGGGACCTGGACAGGCTGGATCAATGGGCCAAGGCCAATGGTATGAATTCAACACTTGGGTCACAACAACCCCATGCAACGCTACAGACTTGAGGAAGAGGGGCTGGAAAGCTGCCCGGCAGAGAGGGATCTGGGGGGACTGGTCAACAGCCAGCTGAATATGAGCCAGCAGTGTGTCCAGGTGGCCAAGAAGGCCAATGGCATCGTGGCTTGTATCAGAAATAGTGTGGCCAGCAGGACCAGGGAAGTGATCGTCCCCCGGTGAGGCCACACCTCGAATACTGTGTTCAGTTTTGGGCCCCTCACTACAAGAAGGACATTGAGGTGCTGGAGCATGTCCAGAGAAGGGCAACAAAGCTGGTGAGGTGTCTGGAGCACAAGTCTGATGAAGAGCAGCTGAGGGAACTTGGGGTTGTTTAGTCTGGAGAAGAGGAGGCTGAGGGGAGACCTTATCGCCCTCCACAACTGCCTGAAAGGGGGCTATAGTGAGGTGTGTGTTGGTCTCTTCTCCAAGTGACAAGCAATAGGATGAGAGGAAATGGCCTCAAGTTGCGCCAGGGCAGGTTTAGGTTGGACATTAGGAAAAATTTCTTCACAGAAAGGGTTGTTAAGCATTGGAAGGTGCTGCCCAGGGAAGTGGTTGAGTCCCCATCCCCAGAGGTATCTAAAAGACAGGTAGACGAGGTGCTAAGGGACAAGGTTTAGTGGAGGAATGGCAGTGTTAGGTTAACGGTTGGACTTGATGATTTTAAAGGTCTTTTCCAACCTGAATGTTTCTATCATTCTATGATTCTATGATTGTATGTTCAAATTATAATTTGAGAAATGAATAATTATCACAGGATCATAGGATAATCCAGGTTGGACATGAGGAGATCTCTAGTCCAATTTTGTGCTCAAAGCTAGAAGTAGCCTCGCACTCACAGTCCTGGTCCACTTGGGGGGCACTTCATCCATCCTGAGGAAAAAGATGGCAAGCCATAAACAGACCAGGAAGATCCTGGAAGAGCATCAGTGACGACTTCCTGATCCAAATGACAGAGAAACCAGTAAGGGGAGATGCTCTGCTCACACTCACAAAAAATGAAGGGCTCATTGGGGATGTGAAGGCTGAAGGCAGCCTTGGCTGCAGTGACCATGAGATAGTGGAGTTCAGGATTGTGAAAGGATGGAGCAGGGCGAAAAGCAAGATCACAATCCAGGACTTCAGGAGAGCAGACTTTGGACTCTTCAGGGACCTGCTTGGAAAAGTCTCATTGGATAAGGCCCTGGAAGGAAAAGGGTCCCAAGAAAGCTGATTAACATAGTTAAATAAGCTACAGAACAGTCCATCTCAACAAGCAGGAAGTTGGGCAAAAATGCCAGGAGGTCTGCATGGATGAACAAGTTGTAACCTGGAAGGTATATAGAGCAAGTTCAAACATGCAGAGACACAGTTAGGAAAGCCAAAGCCCAACTGGAATTGAATCTCATGAGAGATGTCACGGGTAACAAGAAGTGCTTCTTTATTTACATAAAGAACGAAAGGAAGATTAGAGAAAATACACACCCACTGCTGAATGAGGCAGGGGCCCTGGTGACACAGAACATGGAAAAGGCTGAAGTGCTGAATGCCTTCTTTGCTTTGGTCTTCACTAGCAAGACTGGCCTTCAGGAATCCCAGGTCCCAGAAGCAGAGGGAAAGTCTGGAGAAAGGAAGATCTACCCTTGGTGGAAAAGGATCAGATTAGAGAATACTTAAGCAAAGCAGACACACATAGGTCCACGGGACCTGATGGGATGCACCCCCCAAGTACTGAGGGAGTTGGCTGATGACATCACAAAGTCACTCTCAGTAATCTTTGAATGATCATGGTGATTGGGATAGGTGCCTGAAGACCCATTATATCTCACTCCTGTCTTCAAAAAGGGCAGAAAGGAGTATCCAGGGAACTACAAGACAAGTCAGCCTCACATTGATGCCTGGGAAGGTGGCAGAGCAATGAGCCCTGAAAATTATTTCAAGGCACATTACGGACAAGAAAATAATCAGAAGTCATGCTTGACCAACTTCATAGCCTTCTACAATGAAATGACTGGCTTGGTAGACAAGGGAAGAGCAGTGCATATTGTCTACCTGGACTTCAGTGAGGCTTTAAACGCCATCTCCCATAAGATCCTCCTAGAGAAGTTGATATATGGGCTTGATGAGCAAACAGTAAGGTAGACTGAAAACTGGCTGAATGGCTGGGTCCAGATGATGGTGATCAGTGGCACAAAGTCTAGTTGGAGGCCAGTAACTAGCAGTGCACCCCAGAAGTCAACACTGGGCCCAGTCCTGCTCAACATCTTCATAATGATCAGTTGATGGGGCAAAGTGTACCCTCAGTAAGTTTGCTGATGACAGAAAACTGGGAGGGGTGACTGACACACCAGAGGTTTGTGCTGCCATCCAGAGGGACATAGAATCAGGAATCACAGAATCGCAAGGGTTGGAAGGGACCTCGGGAGATCATCTAGTCCAACCCCCCTGCTAAAGCAGGCTCTCCTAGAGCATACTACACAGGACTTCGTCCAGGTGGGCTTTGAATATCTCCAGAGAAGGAGACTCCACAGCCTCCCTGGACAGCCTGTTCCAGTGCTCTGTCACCCTTAGAGTAAAGAAGTTTTTCCTCATATTCAGCTGAAACCTCTTATGTTTCAGTTTGCACCCATTGCCCCTAGTCCTGTCGCTGGACACCACTGCAAACAGACTGCTTCCATCCTCGTGACTTCCGCCCTTAAGATATTTGTATGTGTTGATAAGGTCCCCTCTCAGTCTTCTCTTCTTCAGGCTGAACAAGCCCAACTCTCTCAGCCTTTCCTCGTAGGGGAGGTGCTCCAGTCCCTTTATCATCCTAGTTGCTCTCCTCTGGACTCTTTCTAGGAGTTCCTCATCTTTCTTGAACTGGGGAGCCCAGAACTGGACACAGTACTCCAGGTGGGGTCTCACCAGGGCAGAGGGGGAGGATAACCTCCCTTGACCTGCTGGCCACACTCCTCTTCATACCCCCCAGGATACCATTGGCCTTCTTGGCAACAAGGGCACACTGCTGGCTCATGGTCAGCTTGTCGTCTACCAGGACTCGCAGGTCCCTCTCAGCAGAGCTGCTTTCCAGCAGGTCAGCCCCCAGCCTGCACTGGTGCATGGGGTTTCACCTAGTACCGAGCCCTGGGGAACTCCACTAGCTACCGGCATCCAACTGGACTCTGCCCTGCCGATCAGAACCCTCTGAGCCCTGCCATTCAGCCAGTTCCCAATCCACCTCACTGTCCACTCATCCAACCCATACTTCATGAGCTTCCCTATGAGGGTGTTATGGGAGACAGTGTCAAAAGCTTTGCTGAAGTCAAGGTAGGCAATATCGACCACTCTCCCCTCTTCTACCCAGCCGGTCATGCCATCATAGAAGGCTATCAGATTGGTCAGGCATGATTTCCCCTTGGTGAATCCGTGCTGGGTACTCCTGATGATCTTTTTGTCGTCCACTTGCTTGGAGAGGTCACTTAGAATGAGTTGTTCCATCACCTTTCCAGGGACAGAGGTGAGACTAACCGGCCTGTAGTTCCCTGGGTCCTCCTTCTTGCCCTTTTTGAAGACTGGAGTGACATTGGCTATCTTCCAGTCATCAGGCACCTCTCCTGTTCTCCACGACCTTTCATAGATGATGGAGAGTGGCTCAGCAATGTCATCTGCCAGTTCCTTCAGCACTTGCGGGTGCATTCCATCGGGGCCCATGGACTTGTGGGTGTCCAGCTTCCTTAAAAGATCCCTAACCTGACCCACATCGACAGAGGGAAGGTCGTCCTTTCTCCAAGCTTGCTCGCTTACCTGCCAGGACTGGGGAGCCTGAGGGCCAGCCTTGACAGTGAAGACTGAAGCAAAGAAGGCATTCAGTAGCTCTGCCTTCTCTGTATCTTCTGTAGACACGCTGGAGAAGCGGGCTGACAGGAACAAGCGCAACAAGAAGTCCAAAGTCCTGCATCTGGGGAGAAACAACCCCAGCTACCAATATACACTGGAAAACAGCTTTGCAGAAAAGGACCTGGGGGTCCTGGTGGACAACAAGATGACCATGGGCCAGCAACACACTTTTGCTGCAAAGGCGGCAAATGGTATCCTAGGCTGCTTTAGGAGGAATGTTGCCAGCACATTGAAAGAGGCGATCCATCCCATCTGCTCAGCACTAGTGAGGCCACACCTGGAGTGCTGTGTCCAGTTCTGGGCTCCCCAATAGAAGAGAGACATGGGCATCCTGGAGACACTTCAACAAAGGGCCATCAAGATGATGAAGGGACTGGAGCATCTCTCATATAAGGAAAAGCTGAGGGGGCTAGGACTGCTAAACCTGAAGAAGACTCAGGGGGAAATCTTATCAATGTATATGAATACCTTAGGGGAAGGTGCAAAGAAGAGAGAGACAGGCTCTTTTCAGCAGTGTCTACTGACAGGATAAGAGGCAATGGGCGTAAACTGAAACACAGGAGGTTCTGTCTGAACTTTACTGTGAGGTTGACTGAGCACTAGAACAGGTTGCCCAGAGAGGCTGTGAAATCTCCATCCTTGGAGGTATTCAAGCATTCAAGAGCTGTCTGAACATGGTCCTGAGCAACTGGTTCTAGGTGGCCCTGCTTGATCAGGGGAGCTGGACCAGATGACCTCCAAGTTCCCTTCCAACCTCAACCATTCTGAGATTCTGTGATTCTCAGGGCTTTGTCCAGTTGCTTCTGGAAAGTCCCAAAGGATGAAGACTGCACAGCCTCCCTGGGCAAATCCATTCCAGTGCCTGACTGCCATCACAGTGAAAATGTTTTTCTTTATATCCAGCCTCAACCTCTTGTTTCAATTTATACCTATCATCTCTCATCCTCCTACCATGCATCACTGTGAGGAGCCTGACTCCATCTTCTTGATGGAGAAGAGATGCTGCCCCATTGACACTGGGAGCTGCTGGTAGTCCCCCTGAAGCCATCTCTTTTCCAGCTGAACAAGCCCAGCTCCATAAGCCTCTCCTCACAAGGCAAGTGCTCCAGCCCCCCACCATCATGATGGTCCTCCTCTAACTCCTCATCACAATTTAGCAATGTCTTCCTTGAACTGGGGGACTTGGAACTGGACACAGTATTCGAGATGTGGCCTCGCACGTGCTGAATAGAGGGGTCTGATTACTTCCCTGTCTCTACTGGCTCTGTACCAGTTTATACAGCCCTGGATACAGCATTCGCTGTCAGGGCAACTCTTCTTTCCCTATTTTTTTCTTTGTACAAACACTTCTAAGCTCAGTTATGAACTTCTTTGGCACAAATTTCTTTTTCCTCTCAGAAGTAATTTGCAGGTCGTGAAGTTTTAAAAGGTTGTAGTTCAAATGAGCATGTATTCTCTCTGCTCAAATACCAATGTGAACCCTAAGGTAAACTTTGTCAAGTGCCATGGTTCCTATGGGTTTACAAGCTTAGTCATAAATGACATGGGCTACAGCACAGCCTGCGGAGAAGCATATGGGCAAGCCTTCAGTGCTGCACACATCAGGGTCAGGCGACTCTTGCCTTCAAAGACTGTGGCAGTACTAGCTGGAGAGTCTAAAAGGATTTCCAGTCACAGGCAGAATGTAACCATGCTGCTTGTTGCAAAATCGGTCTCAGCTCCCATGAACAGTTTATGTATGCAATTCTGTTGTCACATTTAGTTTGGAAAATTAAATTTTACTGCAGGCAAAGATCCCACTCAGTAACCACACAACCACTGCCTGTCTCCTCTAAGAAAGATATTACCATAATCTGCCTGTTGCTGTAGGAAAACTATGTGTAGATAAAGAGGAAGGGAAAACAAAACAAAAATGTGTGTTTTTTAAAACTGTATTTTCTGCACAGAATCTATACTGGTAAGGAAATAAATACATATTTTCTCCTCATCAACAGTATTCTGATATCTGTACAACAGGTCCTTGGTAAGACATGAAATAGAAGTGGATTTTTTTCCCCTGATTTTCTTTTAATGCCAAAACCGTATCAGAAGAAGATCTGAACTCCTGACAGAAGAGAGTTATATTGCCTTTCTCACTCATATGGGCATGCTCAGCCAAGAAGAAACACCAGGTGTTTCTACAGTATGTTCAGTGAGGAAAGAAACGTATCACAAAGCCCCAGTCCTTCCTCTCACCATCGAGTAAGATTAAAGGAAAGAAATGATGATACCCACAGTAACTTGAAGCAAAAGAAGGTCAACTTTAAGGTCTGATCAGAGGCTTCATTGCTTTCCAACTCAGAATACCAGATAAATAAGAATGTTTTTCCAGCCCAAACATCTTGCAATAAGATGTTCTATTGTGTAACTACAGAGAGAGCTACAAAGTAGGAGAGAGAGAGGTACAGACTATCGGCAGTGAGATTAACAATGTAACACCGCAGTCCCTTTATAGCATGGAATATTATCACAGAGGGCTGAGGCTTTTAATGGACATTAACAACAATAAGGCTGAGGAAAAAAAAAAAAAGGAAATATACCAAGGCTATGGTTTGGTATCATTGAGATACCATAGGGACAAGATAAGGAACACAAAGTTCCTGAGATTGCACAGTGGTGTCAGTGAGCAGTAGGAACTGGTACAACTGGGAGGAACCTCAACATATTTACTTGTGAGCTCTTGATTCTTCCTGTTGTCAAATGCATAAAATGTAAGCATGAGGTAATTAAGGGATGTCAATACACAGAATCATAACACCTCCAGTCTCCAGCTCTGTGATGTTCCATTTCCAAAATGTTTCATTAGCTTCTGTGTTCATTAGATTTTACAATGGCAAGAAAGCAGCAGAGAGTAACTAATCTGCAATAAACGTGTCATAAAATGAACAAATTTAACATGCTTTTGGAGAAGACTCTGAAAAGTTATCTAAATTATCAGGAGGTCAAAAAAAGGCTTACTTGTCAGCCACTGAGAAGTTGACTATATGGCTTTCACGAGTCCTTTCTGGGCTAAAATACCACTCTCTGCTGTGTTTTGCTTTTTTTTGAGGTCTGTGTGTAAGGGATAGATATTTTCTTTCCAGTATCCCTGCCAATCTGTTTCTCTAAGATGAGAACACTTAACTTGGTTTCAGCAACAGCTGTATCCTACAGATAAGCAAGGAGGGCGGATCAAGGATGCCTGCAGTTGTTGGTAAGCCACTTTACTGTAAGCCTCAGGCTGGTACCTTTTACCACTGCTTAAAGACATTAGCCTCACTAGCAATGTCCTCAGGCCAATCAGTAGATCATTACCCCAAGTGCAGTACCGATTTTAGTTTTTAATGTTAAGAGTAATTTGTTCCATGTTGCTAATTCTTAATGCAGCTAATGAGATTTTACTTTTCAGTTGCATTCGTGCCTTCCATTAAAACCAGCAATCTTCTGTTTGCAGAACTAAGTTTCACTCTCCTCAGCAAAAGGGAAACGGTACCATCCTGTCTAGTGGCATTGACACACATTGCAATCCACCCAACCCTACTGATGAATCAGTGGCAGCTATGACTTGTAATTACAACATGTTCAAAAGGGTAACTATCATACAGTTTCCAGAAATGAAAGGGATATAGGGTGTTTCACAGAGGTTTAAGTAGTTTCAAATCTTCTATCGTCACGGTTGTGCCTACTTCAATTTTGTTCTGCATGTCTTCCCATCCAATGTGTTCCTGATGCAGATGGACAGTGATGTATGTGTAGAATACAAAATCCTAAAGTTTTATCCCATGCACTAAGCTGTCTGTCACTGTAAATGCATGCTTTTTTGAGACATCTTATCTTCTGATTTGATTTCTTACCAGTAACCAGTACTCCACTCACGATAAAGATTAGGAATACTCTCTATTCCAGTGCTGAATATTTGTGGTAGCAAATACCTAAATCTCCTTTTTCTTTTCTGCCAAGAAACATGCTTTGACTGGAGTATAAAATATAGAAAAAGCTAGATTTTCTTTCATATGAAAAATCATTCTTCAGTTCTGAAACTGGGATAAGTATTCACTGACAAGGCAAAAGCTACATACAGTAAAATATGAACAATTAAAGCCATCTATGCCTTATTGCAAATCAATAAAGCAGAGAATCTTGCAAGCTCTTAGGAACCCAAATAGCTTCACCTAAACTAAGAATGCTTTCAGATATATTTTCACTCCAAAAATGCCTTCTAAGTTGGAAATAAGGAAGGTATTTGTGAATTCATGTATTATCACTAATATATCATTCTGCTCTAAAGCATAACTTTCAAAGTCCTTATTTATTTCTAAATTCAGTGACGTTGCTCAGAAAGTTTTTCTAAAAAGGTAAATAGATTTTGTGTATAATCAAAATGTTGCTTCAAGTATTTCCTACTTTATCTTCAAACATGCTCCTGTCTACATAACTTAAAAACACTGCTGGCAGGATTGAACTCATCTAGTACTAGGCAGCTAAAAATATGATGCATACATATGAACTATGGTCCTTTTACAGTCAATGGAACATGCCTATTTCTGTGACCTATCTTAGGAACCTGTAAGTTAGAAAAGATGAACCTTACTCATGAATGATCAGATACAAATTATATATTTTGAGTACTGGTGAACATACCCTAATTAGAAGCAGTATCTTTGGATTTACTCAATACAAACAGTAACACAAGATTTTTGCTGTATTTCATTATATTACTGTGTATATTTTATCTTCCTGCCTTCTCCAAGTGCTAAGCTTTTTGTCAGAACCATCTCACGCAAACTTCCATGTTAATATTTTGGCTATAAAAACCCCATGATGTTAAATTTTACTTTTCAACACAGAAGGAATCTGCTATTGTGAAAAATTCCACCTCACAGCAGTGATAATAAGGAATTAATAAAACATTTTTCATCACTGCAACAGCTTCTCTGACAAGGCACAATATCTAATTATTTTCCAACTCTGTATTTGTCGGCAGCCAAAATTAGAAGAGTTTTTCAAAACCTGCTTGCCTAAATGAATCTAAAATATTTCCTACTGAATACACGTGAATACATCTGCATGTGTAAAAGATTAATTTCTGAAACTGAAATTGCATTATCTGATATTATTTTTAAGAAACTTGAAGACTGAGTTGAAGTAGGAATTTTATCTGTCACTAGCTAAAACACACCACTAGCACACATGTAATCTTTAACAGGGATTTAACAGGGACCTGGACAGGCTGGATCGATGGGCCGAGGCCAACTGTATGAGGTTCAACAAGGCCAAGTGACGGGTCCCTCACTTGGGTCACAACAACCCCATGCAGCGCTACAGGCTTGGGGAAGAGTGGCTGGAAAGCTGCCTGGTGGAAAAGGACCTGGGGGTGTTGCTGGACAGCCAGCTGAAAGTGAGCCAACAGTGTGCCCAGGTTTAGTCTGGAGAAGAGAAGGCTAAGGAGTGACGTTATCGACCTCTTCAACTACCTGAAAGGAGGCTGTAGTGAGGTGGGTGTTGGTCTTTTCTCCCTGGTAACGGGTGATAGGGTGAGGGGAAATGGCCTGAAATTGCACCAGAGCAGGTTTAGGTTAGACATTAGGAAAATTTTTTTCACTGAAAGGGTTGTTAAGTATTGGAACAGGCTACCCCGGGGAAGTGGTCGAGTCCCCATCCCTGGAGGGATTTAAAAGACGGGCAGATGAGGTGCTTAGGGACAAGGTTTATTGGTGGGATGGCAGGGTTAGGTTAACGGTTGGACTTGATGATCTTAAAGGTCTTTTCCAACCTAAACGATTCTATGATTCTATGTATGTCTCGTGTGCCTTGCCACATACCCTGCTTCACTCCCAGAGATTTTAATTATCACTGTTTGCTCAATATACTTCACCCAAGGTGTTCCACTGTTGATATAAGTGTTCATTAGTTTGGGCCTGTATTCAGAACCCTCCCCCTACTTCTGCAGGTTTACCACACTAGCTGCACTGACCAAAATACCAGAAAGTTACTTTCAACTGGAAATGCTTAAGATGATACAAGTGATTACAACTGCAGTCATCTGTATTATTTTTATTTATGGCCTCAGCATTATTCTTCATGAAACAAAGAAATGTGTCCTGCCTTTGCTTATGGCTTTCTTTTTTCTTTCCATGACAAAAGCTTGTTTACTGAGCATATACTCTAAAAGCAGATATCCCTCGAATACCCCTGGTGAAGCCAGGGGAGAAATTCGTCACTCGAGTGCCTTATTTTATCTGCGCAATTTAGATGGCGCTTTTCTTAGCTTTTCTTTTTATTCATGCAATTGGAGATGAGAGGACGGTACAAATTCATTAGTTCTTAACTTTTCTG
>NW_009258484.1:1925398-1946475 GCF_000687185.1 Egretta garzetta | reverse complement strand
GGTAATATTTGCCATATTACCTATTAAAATGCATCTTGTTCTTTACTTTGAGAATAAACAGACCTTCTATTCAATCCATATGGTAAATATTAACATCATCCTAAGCATCAAGTACACAGGTATTCCATCTTTTTTTTTCTTTTTTTTTTTTTTATTCCAGCCTAAAAGAAGTGACAATGTTGCAGTCCAACAAATTCTGGGGTTTTGGTACTACTACTTGCTGACTGAATAGTATCCCTTCTTTTCAATCATCTTCCATTTCAAATGTCTCTTTGGGAAGTTTGCAAACTCAAGTTCTTTCCACAATTAGAAAAGTAAAAAGTCCCCATTTGCAGAACATTGGCTTCACATGGAAAGCATCGGCTAAAGGTATTACTGAGAAACATCCATTCAAAACAATTAACTTTTAACACATTTTAAACAGGTCTCCTGAAGTTACAAATTTTTCTGTGTAGCTGATTTGTGGTGAGGGAGAAAATACATATTGAAACTGAATGTCCTATTTATTTCTTCTTTGATGTTTTTTCTCAAGTAAATCTGCATATTTATAATGCACTTATCAGTTGAACAACTTTATTGTGGAGTATTAAGTTTTAAAAGCCTTTTTTTTTCTTCAAAGAAACAAAATACACTATACTGGAATAAATATTATAGTCACAATGGTTAAACACAAACCAAATTCCCATGGCACTTACACAGCTAATTACTTAGATTAGCAAGGAGACCTGCACAAAAAAAAAGGATATAAAAATATAGACCATCCATTAAAAACAGATTAATATGAGAAGCCAATTGTTTAATTTGTTGTTTGTTTCAATTTTCATTACAGAGACTAACTGCAATCAGGCAGATAACATAACTTGAGCAACAGTGGGATTAGAAGACAAGACGCACTAAGAAGAGAACAGGTTAGATGGAGTCCTTAGGTAATATTTTCAAATTATCTAGATGTGAAGAATATTTAGGGACACACCTGAGCTAGTCTCTGAGCTACCAAACACTATTTTTTTTGTATTGTGAAGAACAAGTAAAGTCCTGAAGAGACTGGAAAAAGTCAAAGCACGTGCCGATCTTTAAAACTGGGACAAACCAGAAAACTGGCTGTTGCAGAACAGTCAGGTTAACTCGAGATTATGGACTAAATTATCCAAAGGGAGGGTGTAAAGAAGATGGTCAGGCTCCTTTCCTTTTGGTTGTGGCAAGACCAGAGGCTATGGGCACAGACTGAAACACAGGAGGTTCCCTCTGAACATCAGGAAATGCTTTTTCACTTTCAGAGTGACCGAGCACTGGCACAGGTTGCCCACAGAGGTGGTAGAGTCTCCAGCCTCGGGGATATTCAAAAGCCGTCTGGACATGGTCCTGGGCACCTGGCTCCTGGTGGCCCTGCCTGAGAAGGGGGGCTGGACCAGGTGACCTCCAGAGGTCCCTTCCAACCTCAACCACTCTGTGATTCTGTGAGAATAAAAAACAAAAAAGGAAACAAACCATTTGAAGCTCAGAAGATATTAAAATTATATATAATAGTCTAAATAGTTTTGTCAAAAACAAGCTGTGTCAAAGTAGCCTTCCTGTAACAGGGTGACAGGGGAGGACAGTAGACATGATAAACTTATCTAATTGGGAATTTGAAACCCGAGGCGCAACTTAGGAAAATACCATCTACAGAAACCGCTTTTAAGATGGGTATTAGAAAACCAAACCAGAGTAGTTAGCAATGGTTTACTGTCAAACTAGTAGAGAATGAGCAGAGGAACTTACCAGGGTTTTGTTTCTGAGCCTGGTACTAGTCAGTATTTGTATTAATAAGCTGAGTACGCATTTTAAATCTGGGGATGACACTACCATAGGTAAAGCTGTAAGATTGTAGAAGAACATAAATGGTATTTGGAAGAATCCTGAAAACCAGAGAAGTCATCAGAAAAAACAGACAGAACTCAACAAGTCCAAAGTACTACAACCAGGAAAGAGTAAGCAACAGAAAAAAGGTAGAAGCCAACTCACTACAAGAACGAGTTGCATAAATGCTAAACAGCAGTTCTGCAACAAGGGACGTAAATTTTGTAGTGGGTCTGCATCTGAAGCAAACTACCACAGCAAAAGGAATCATCATCCTGCTGGTATGAACAGGAGCACTCTGTGGGGGACACCTGAGTTATTCTGTTCTCCTCAGGGCTACTGCAGTGTTAGTTAACACAACAAATCCTCTTTTGTGTTTCCCACTTTCACCTTCAGAGGGTTGAGAGAATACCAAGGAAGATCACAGCTCTGGGAAATGTGACCAATGAAGAATAACTAATATAAATGGGATCTTTAGTTCAGAAAAGAAGCGATAAGACAAAATAGCAGCCTTCAACGCTTAATAAACTGCCAAAACAAAGAAAAAAATTAATTCCTACTATTAGTTGTATCACAAACAGGACAAAGAAGAGTGATCTTAAGTTTCTAAAAGGTAGGTTAATTCAGATATGAGGAAACATGTTTTTAACTGCAAGGATAAGGAAGTACTGGAACTGATCATGTGCAGGACTTCTTGAATTTCCCTAATTACAACTTTGCACAGACAGGTTAGCCAGAAACCTGTAAAATCAGTTTAGGTATGGCACATCCTCCGTTGGGACCTCTCGGATCCCTTCTGTGATTCTTTTGATTAAGTCTTCCTAGTCTGACTCATAGAAGGTACTCAAAAGTTTTTTCACTGTCAGCACTTCTGTCTGGATTTAGCTGAAGGATAAGTAAAAGGAAGAGAGGCGCTCTAATGTAAAACTGACTGGAAGTCCAAGAACATTTTAGCAAAGGAAAAGTGCTTGCTTAATGGGTGAATTAAAATCATTATCATTTCCTGAATGGGGTGACTATTGAGATATAAATCTTTTATTTGTCTTCAAAAGCCAGACTGATTAGCTTTAAGAATTTCTCTCTGCAGGGCATTAGCAGAATTGCTATCTCCCCAAAAATGCAGACTTTCTCCTTCACAGACAATTCAGAATCTTCTTGGCCAGTACTCTCTGGCACCATTAAGATGTATGTACATTCCTTCCAAAACAACTAAATGATGGAACTTAATACTGAGAGAAGACATTTTTTACAAACTTCATGCATTACATCCTTTTTTACTCTCATCAGGCAGATCTAAACTGATTTTGTGATGCTAGAGTTGGTTCTATCTACATCTTCCACAACTCAACCTGCTCTTCCATTCTCAAAACGTCTTCCATTCTTAAGCCCATGTACAGGCATGTCCAGATGAAAAAAACAGAATTAAACCAGAAATTCACACATGCTAACCCAGTTCAAGAAAAACTGTCAGGAAAAAAACCAAAATAAAAGCCAATCAACCGAAAACATGTTAGCCCACACCATCTTCTGAAGCAGTCTGGACTGTAAACATTTGAATCAAGGATAACAGCTTAATATGCAGCTGATGCTGAAATGATAATCAACAAGCAGTGGGTAGGCAAGGGGGACAGGAAGAGCGCTAACTATGCATCGATAAGACTATATTTATACACATTCAGTTAGATTATTGTTGGAATCAATGCTTTACATTCTACCTTATAAAATTACAGGTATCATCTATGATAGCATCTAACATTTCAGTGGATCATTGTTTTTAGAGTCTTTTTTGTAAAATTATTTCACTCCTGAGTTGTACAAACGTAGCTGATATTAGGCAAATTCAGTTTGAGCTGACCTTCTTCCATGAAATGAAAGCCATTACTATGACTGACAAAGTATGCTAAGCCTAACAATGCAGTAGACAAGAATGTTTTGTAGGGGTGTCTCTTTTTTTTAATTCTTTGACCCATGACATTTTTTTGTTCTGCAATTTGGTGTCCAAGAAACATCCCTAGCCCTGTATCTCCTCCACTAATTTTCAAGAAATTCAAATGTGGAACTATATCCATTGCTAATTTTTTAAACAAAGATGAAATTCTAAGTGTTTGAAGAGGGCTGTCATATGGGTTGACAAAACACTGGGCTGCTTGTGAGTTGAAGTCGTGTAGCAACTATGAAAGATGAAAAAATAATTAATTTAACAAGTTCTGCCATATTATTCTTTGTGAGTCACCCACTATTTTCTCAGATATGTTCTTTATTTAAAGTCTTACTTCTTAAAACATGCATTAAGTTTGGGATTATTCAATATTTAAAAGTAAGAGTATTCCTAGTCTTGGAAGAGATGCAACACTCAGAAGCTGCTTCTGAACAGATAAGGAACAGCTACCAGTAAAGACCTGATGCAAAGCCAATGTTTACTAACTTATTTTCTATAAATACTCTCAAAAAGACACTTAATTTCCTGTGAAAAGCCCTTCCAATACATTTTTTTTACAAGAATACTTTCAAAAAACAAATACTAAGAATTCCAAACACAGCTGAACCCAAAAGTTAACTTAAACCCCAGGTTTATTTACAGGACAAACTCCTATTTTCCTCTAGCCATTCTAAGAGAAAATCTGATTTCTTTCTCACAAACTTAAGCACATACACAGCAATGTTGTTCAAAGTCATAAAATACTGAATTAGGCAGCAATGCTGATGCAAAAAGGTAGTCCCTAGAATTCCTAACTTCCATTCTACCTCTAATTCTAACTCTCCATTCTACCTGTATCTGGAACCCAAGAGGGTGTTCAAGAACATCATACATCCGCTTTGTAACAAAAATGTAGAAATATTGAAGACACGGTATCCTTGCCTTAACTTCCCAATGTGCTTCTAACCTCCCCGTGGTTTTGTTAGTGTCAGTCCCAGCTTCCCATATGTCTGTTCCTCCCACAAAAAAAGCCTCTGCACTTTCTCCGACACCAACTCCTATGAAAAGAAAGCTCTCCCTGAGGCGACCTGCACAAGGCAGCTTCCCCCTCCGTACGATCCCCCAATGATTTTATAGTTTAAATATTGCAATTGGGATGATGTAACACAACGCAAAACAAACAGATGGGCAAGAGATGTAAAGCGTGGCTGGGCCTTAAACTGGAAAACATCACCGCCAGAAATGTTGTTGGGCTTGCAGCTGCTGACATTGCTCCTGGGATGCGTGCGCGCTGAAGCTCTGCTGGCAGCTGCGGTGCTGGCTGAGGTTTGCGGCATGTGGTTCTGTTTAGGTGCCACAAGCTGGGCTTTGTTTGCTTACTCCACATTTACATGTGCCTGCATGCAAACCTGTGGAGATAAAAGGTAATTCCAGATGCCAAAACTCTGTTGTGTAGATCGAGCGTGTTTTCCTATGCTGAAAGAATGCTATGAACAAATGGGAGTTTTTTAATGAGGCGCGTTTACTTTGTGACTGCAGTGTAGAGATCTGGAGGTACCATCCTAGATTTAACTTGAGTACTGGTAGCAACCTAGCTACGCGAAATGGAGCTCAGAGAGGTAAATTAGAATATGTTAACTCCTGTGCTGCTGCACCAGACTGCTTGGCTGTGTGAGAGGATTTATTTAAATCTCACTTGGGCATCTCTAGTATTAAGAGGAATTCTGTGATGGTACTGAAGAAAAATAATCAGGTTTTTCTTTCCTAATTATCATATTCCATGCTATCTTTACGTGACAGAAGGTGCAGTTTGTCAGTCATATAAAAGCAGAGTACCAGAGACACTGCTTTAAGGAAAAGTAATTCTAACAATAAAGAAATATTGGAAAACAAATACAAGTGTTATAAAGATAAACTGGTGCAAATGCAATGATAAATCACAAGAAAACATGGTAAACCCAACCCTCAAGTACTCGGATTGTCCCATCACCCTATAGATTGAGACCGGACAATGGTGTTTCTGCAGCAACTATAGTCTAAAGCCAGGAGCAAGGACCGCCCAATGGACTGAGCTATACATCCTAAATGACCAACTGAAACAGCTGAAGAAGAGCATTCCAGCTCCCTGAGCTGTTTCAAACAAGCATCGCCTTTTAAAGTAGCCAACCTGATGCATAAATCGCCTTCCCGCTCAAAGAGGAGCTCCTGCCCCTAATATTCACGTCTCATGAAGCCAAATGGCAGCTTTCTCGTAACTTATATCTAGATAATTCTATGGCCCTCTCATGGGTGAGAGGAATACAGTGCAAACAGTAGAGTCTGAAATTAAGTCTCTAGAGTCTGAAATTAAGTATTATAAATCTGACGTATTTATAGATATACAAGTAACAGGTATAGATACAGAAGTAATGTTTTAGATGGGTTGAAAGCCATTATGGGGACAGGAGGAGTTTTTAAAAGGGCACGAATACTGAGTTCATACCTTATTTCCAGCAGAATGGGATTCGTAGGATCTAAAATACCTGGATTAACATCTGGGCTGCTTTGAAGCAGACAAATGCAAACAAAGATTTTAATTTTGTTCATTATTTCTTCCATTCCTTCACTGAAATGAATATTTTTATGGGGTAAATATGACTTTAAAACCAGATATAGATAAATATAGAGGTACACCACATCTAGTCCCGAAAACCTAACTCTTTATTCTAACAAACTTGCAGATTACATACTGATACCTAACAAGGTAACACAGTTGAATTACGTAGTTCTTATCTGCAAAACCGGTCCACTTCCAGTTATTATTCAGGTGTCAGAAGACATGAAAGGAATAGGTTGATGAGGTAGGAGGATATAATGATCCATATATATTTTATTGAGGCAAAAGATTTTTTTCTGGCTATTGATGCAAAGATGATGGAAAAATTTACACAAATACTCCCAAAACTAATCAGAGACTTTGAGGCAGAAGACATCATCAGCCACAGTTCCTACTCACAGGCACCTCATCAATGATTTAACATGACAGAGGGGACTGCAGCTTCATTATCTGGTGATATTTTATTTATTCATATTTAATTACTGCATATCATAACAATTCGAAACTTGACTGCATTGCAGAAGACGAGGGAAGGAATGAAGCTGTTATACTGGCTGTACTAACACATCTGCTTCACAGACCTACGGGGATTCACTCAGCCACAATATATAATAAAAGTGAAAAACACTTATATCCTACAAATGAGTTACAAATTCTCCACATTAAAACTGGGTGAAATAAACAATGATGTCTTCAAAATTCATGTAGCGGACATGAAGAATTCTATTTATCTTCATTATATACTGAGAGTGTTTGGGCCAAAATCCCCAATTTAGGTGAACCATGAGGAGGAAAAAAAATGATGGCAGGGGGAAAAAAAAGTAACATGACAAATTAGCAGAACCAAACCTCTCCCCCAGTGGGAGGGAGAGGTGAAGGCCAAAGGGTAGATTAATCTTGCCATATCATATGGTCTTGATCTTAAAAATTTCTCTGCGTGTTTAGCAGAAATCACACGCACAATGGGGAGACTTTGAAAAGATCAGGAGCCAGAGCAGATTAAGATGAAATGGGGCCAGATCCAAAAAGCCGTCAACCTCCCACCCTTTCCTGCAGACTCCCATGTGGGCAGGAGATTGTTTCGTGGCTCCAAAGTGCTCGCCTGCGCTGAGCTCGTTGATGAGTGCTCTCGCTCCCCGTGTCTCTGACAGAGAAGGAGTTTTCACTTCTCTTTTCACAGTGCTGTGAGCCGCAGCTGTGGACACAGGTCTTTGTAACCCCTCTCACTTTCTGGCCCCCAAATTAATGTGCAGAACCTGGCTGATCCAACTGCACACAAAAACTGGATCCACACCCACCCGATCAAAAAAGAAATAGTATTTTTAAAAAGCAAAAGAAATGAGAAACTCCGTTAGGTCTGTTTTAAAACAGTATTTTTATTTTTTAAAAAAGGGCTCGAGCAGATGATCAGGTTACTGCAGCTTACCGACTTACTGAGTGTCAGCTGAGTCACAGCAATTATCTGCGTATATACGTGGTAAACCTGAGTTAGTGCAACATGGCTAGGCTGAGCCTACAACAGAAGATTAAATTATGTACACATGGGACAGTTGCTACAGCTCAGCTGATGTGCGACTACTTTTCAAGCTCCTGAAATTGCATGTGTATGCAAACTTTAAAGTCTACTGGACAAGCAAATAATTTAGAATAAAAAAAATACTGGAATTTAAAGGGGTTTAAACCAACCTATTTATTTAATGAGTGACACGATGACAAAAAATGAAGAAGGACCCCTATAAAAGTGTAAATGCTGTTGTAACTACTGATCTGAAAATTCAAATGCTTCTGTATGGAAAACTGTTTGACTAATTTGCTTTCAGAACAGCTAGGTGCAAGAGCATATGTCCATTGACATAAATCTAACAACAGTGTTTTCACTCTCTTTTAAGATAAAAGATAATTTGTTCCATGATTTATGATCTCGCTGGCTTCCTGTACTGAATTAGGCAGCTGAAACAATCTCTATCATCCTGCAAATTATTATTAATATGGTAGCATACACATATACACCGACCGATACATTTTATTTGAATTCACTGTGGGTGACGATAACAAAATAATTTTATGAGAAAGGGTTATACATCCACTAATGACAAACTATTGCAAACATCTACTCAGAACTTTTGTGCAAAGCATGCCAAATGCAAACACCAACATAATTCCCAGTTTTACCCTGGCACAACTATTGCGTTCTGTAACTTGAGAGAAACCTTGTGTGAATCAGTTATTGTGCTCCCCTTTCTTCATCCTGAAGAGCAATTCAACAGACACTTTTACAGCTGTTGCTGTACAAGTCTTCTTCAGTTCCTCTTTTGTTGTTATTTTTTTCTCAATTTCCTAATTACATGACTTGCATTTGTTTGCTTTTTCAATATTACCCTATAAATGTCTTCCAATCAAGTTATTACTCACTGAACTAGGCAGAACTCTTTCTTCTTCCCCCTAATTTTTCCCTGCAACCAGAACTCCTTGCTGGTTTCCCTCTAATATTTAGATGTGCTTGAACGAAATGCGTTGGCTTGTACCTAATGCAATGCATGTGTTTATGGAACACAGCGGGCGCACACTCCATTTTCCAAAGATGTAACAACAGAACGGCCATTTATGAACGTTTTACTGTTTCTGATTCTCGCTTCCTCTTCACCCACCACCCCCTCCCAGAGTCCAACTGGAACATCTGGGTGCATGGGATTAAATAATGGACTCTTTGTTTGAAGAAAATTCACAGGAAACATTAAACTTCTCTTAAGACAGGAGAGGTTAGTGCATGGGAGCCAGGACAGGAGAAAGTCAAGGACTCAAATGGAGAACTGTGATTCTTGAGGACCGAAATTTAAATGTATCACTTGGATGAGTGAAGTTCTACCACTGATACCAGAGTCTTGGTGAAGCACATAGCAGCTAACTGTCACGGCAATGTGGGGTTCCTCTGCACCTCCTATACTGGAGGGAAAAGGCTGAAATAAAATCTCACCTAACCAGATAGGGACAAATCTGGAAAGAAATTCTCCCTTTCCACGGGAGAATTTCTGCAAGGCTTTTGTGGATGGGCTGTAGTTCAAAGAATACTATAAAAATTTGGTCTGATCTGTTATCTTTGTCTATTTCTGCACAACTTTCCACATGTTAATGTATCTCAAGAGGGTGTATGCTACATTCTCTTTTGCTAAATTGCACCACAGAGAGAATAAAGGAGCTAATAAAACCTGGAGAAGTTATACAAGAGATGTGCATTGTTTTTTCAGTTAAGCCGGGTGAGGAAGCTTTTTAGATCAATAGAACTCTACATCCATCCTTGATTTAATACAACACATTGCTTTTTATTACTATGGCAAGTGAACAATTCATTTCATTTGCATCTGAAGGTTAGTTTAAATAATATGGAAAGTTCTACAGCATTAATTTTAGATGTTAACATAGGTTTGTTTTGGTTTTTTTTTTTTTAAATTCGCATAGATCCAGTCCCCAAAGGTAACTGCAGATCTTCTATATCTGGACACAATTGTATCCAACAAAAGATTTCTACATACGTAGGTATCTAAATATTTTATGGCTCCCTTGGCAATTTGAAATGGAAAATGAATCTCTATGGAAGCAATAGAATTTCAGCATAGCAGCGTGCTGCTGATCTCCAAAAGATTAATTTTACATTTCAGGCATAAGCTATTTTTTCTTTATGTACGTAGGGGGTGGGAAAATATGTGGTGATTTTACTGTATTGGTACTATAGAAGTGGAGAACACCTACATAAAGCAAAAAGCCTTATGCTTCACTTATCTGGATTTATTCTACAATCTGCCAAGCAACAAAGGAGAAAAGGGACAGCCTTATCCGTTTTCCCCTTTGTCATCCTACATGGAAAAAATATTAACCAATTGGTTTAAGCTGTTATCAGATACAGGACCTAGATTCCCATTATGAGACTCACCTTGAAAACTATCAGCTGCATGACCTGAAGTAAGAGCCATGTTGCACACAGTAATGAGAATGCCTGCACCCATCCTAGTGATGTTTGACCTTCCCTAAGCTGGATAATTTTTCTTCAAGTTTACTGGTCAAAAACTTAGTAATTTTGTGGCTTCATTAAAATAAACCTATATGAAAAACATGGATTTATGTATTTCATCCTCAAATTTCAGGCACCAATGGAGAGAGGCTGCAGCAAAGGATCCTTTTAGCATATACATCAATAAAGAAAATTTATTCTCAAAGCATGCTACGAAAACAAACCAAGAAGCAACCCAGTCCTACCATTTTTTTCCCTGTCATTTTTACAGAACTTTTCCCCTCATTTCTTTCAAATTTCAATAACTTTCTACCTCTACATCGTATTGAGTACCTAGAAGAAACTGACTGAATTGGTTTAGCAGAGAGTTAGCCTTCTTTTAATACCATATTTTATATCTTAGGTTTTATGGTTTCCATAACTAAATGACCTTAATATATTTTCAACTTTACATATATGATCTAGAGGGCTAAATGTCTTAAAAGAGAAAACAACATAAACCAGACTTTTCACAGTTTATTTCACTCTCCAAATATTTTTAGATCCTTTTTTTTAAACAGCAGATGCTTAAATTGCACACTGTAGTGCACATTCTCTGCTTATACATCTTGATTTTAATTCAAATACCACGACGGACCTATGACAGTATATACCAGCTGATGATGTTCCTCTTGGATTGTATTTGGCTGTACACAAAGCTTCTAACAAGACTTCTTATTTTTCCTGTATTTTCTTAAATAAATCATTATACATATTTCTGCAGTGATATTTTAGGGTTGTTTTTAATTATGTGGTTTTGATTATTTCTTTTTTTACTCTGAACAGGACAGGGAAAATGAAATCTGGAAATAAATCTTAGTCAAAGGGTATGAATGAATACCTAAATGTCTGCCTTCATTAAATATTCCAAACTTGTAAGAGTTATCACCAGCATAAGTAGGAAAACCTGGCGGTTACTCCAAACATGTAAGACCAGAAAAAATTACCAAGACCCAAACTAATTAAGAATTACAAGAACAAAAAAGAATACATTGAAAGACCTCGATATAACAGAGTTTCTCCCATTAACATAAATACATATTCTCATAATTTAATTTTCACATTTCCAAGAAATTAGTTTTTGTCACTAAGAAGAAAGGGGCATGGAATATTTTTGCTTCAAAGGTCAGTAATATCTTAAAATGAAGTGTATCTAAGAAATGTCATTCCTGAGAAACTTCCAGGACACAGAAGCTTTGACACAGTAACAATATTCAAGGGCGTCCTGAACTGCACTGCTCAGCCAGAATCAAAAATATTGTCTACCAGCATCTTATCACATCTTGATACTTTGTCTATCACCACTCTCCTCTCTTCCCTAGGAGTAGGTGGGGGTTTTGTTTGTTTTTGTGGTGATACACTGAAGCAGTGAGGGAGTAGGGAGAGAAATTGGGAGAGGAAAATACAGGAGCTGACACTGAAGATGTTACTGTGGAAAGTGTGATCAACAGCACAGAATCTGAAAAGGGTCAAAGAGAAGATGGATGCAGCATAGTCTCAGTGATCCAGCCACGAATGGACAATTAGGAATCCCTGAGAAACCACATTTGATGGGGTGGAAATAACACAAGCAACACTGGGGCTGCAGCTGGAGAACAGGAAACCACCACAAATACAGAATCTGAGAAGATCACATAAGGGGGAGACCACCAGCATCAGCTGTAAGAACAGTGGTGTCCTGGCAAAGGAGGAGTCACGGTGTAAGAGAGACACCAATCCTGTATATGTCCGAGTACAAGTTAAGGCTGCAAGTATCACATTTTCTACTGCTTTTCTTGTTTTTATAGCATTTTTTGATTGGTTTTGGCGTTATTTTCAATCAGGTATTCGCCAAAGTCTACCATTTTCAGTCACATTGTGTTAGAAAACACAGTCTCCTTTCATCATGGAGTGAATTTTATTTTTTCAAATGCACACCATGTTGCAATATATACAATGGCATTATGTGGAAAAGGGGTACTAAAGACAAAAATTCAGCAGAGGGACAGATGTAACTTATTTTTTTCTGTCCAAAGATTTCTATTGGCTTAAACCCAAATGCCAGGATTGCCTTCTACTTCAGGTCCCAGATTTAATAACAAGTTCTGCACATCTGTATCGTATCACTTCTACATCCTTTAAAGGTGTTTGAACTCAATGTAACTTGCTTTTAAAATGATCTTTTCTTGAACAGTTCAAACATCAAGCTACCTAAAACTTTCTTCCCCTCCCTAGTCATAGAAGATGAAGTATTTTAATAATACAGGTATTTCTTGTATTTATTTTTACCAAAACCACCTCATACTCCTAGATCTTGATAATGCATTGAAAATTTTTGAACATTTTCATAAAATTCTTTGACATGAAAGATGTCCAGTAAATTCTATTGGAGTTTTTTATTTTTGCTTTGGTGATTTATATGTTCAGACATCTCTGAGCACCTGAACTTCTGTGAGGACTTAGACTCTCAGGCTAATAATCGCATGAGAAGTCCTAGATGGCACAGTTGTGTTGTTCTTCAGGCACAATGCTTAACAGATATCCCAATGTAAAACACGCAATGGTTTTCTTGCTGCTGTAATTAGTAGCACTATTTCAGATACAATTTTAAAATAAAATAGCAATTTCAAAATTTTCTACTTCTGCTGAAGTGAGTGTCAAGAAATGCACAAAACCCCACTAAACTCTTCCCTTCTGTGACTCATTTAGAACACTGACACATTTAAAAGGTGCCAAGAACTTTTGATTCTTCACAACTCATGTATACATGTGCCCTCCTTTCTACTGCAAAACCCATTACTGAGATTACTTTAAATGGAACATTACAGTTCACTTCAACTGAACCTTCAATTCTATGTTAGAGTTGAAGCTGCTTGATATCTCATTATAAAAAGTTGCTTACTAGTTGCTCATCAAACTTCAAGAAAACCTTAGCTTTGGATTGAAATTTTCCATGTTTACTGTCTGTCCTCAGGCTGATTTACTCAGCTGATAAGTCCTCAACTTATCCCCAAAAGTTAGAGATGGTTAGAAGAAGTTTTATTATTTGTCAGGTTAAAGAAACCAGAGGAAGCAGGACTGGAACAGACCTGAAAACATCTGATTCCATAAAACTTCTCACTGATCAAGTTTAATTTTAATCCCATTTACACAGCTCCACAGAAAAGCAAAGGTCTGGACAAAATACAAACCTCTAGGAAGTGTTTTCTTGTGACGAAAAGACTTCTTTAGAAGTATTCAGACCTTATAGAGGTATGTTCTGAAGACCCTGCCTGCATCATGGAAGATCCATCTCCTCTACTCCATTTGCTCAATGACCACATCACAGAATCACAGAATCACAGAATGGCAATGGTTGGAAGGGACCTCAGGAGATCATCTAGTCCAACAACAGTCACCACTGAACATCTCCCATTTGGAGATATCAGGGAAGAAGCAGGACTTTCTAATTTCCCTTTCTGATAGCCCCAGGCTACTGCTGTTCCAGGCATGGAAAGGAGAACTGGAGACTCACTGTTTTGGAATCTTGGTGCTGTCCTGTACGAGATGGCAGAGGAAGGAGAAAACAGCCATGCTGAAGCACTGAGGGAGCCATATAATGATAGAATAAAACATAGCTTGATAGGGAACCATAACCTGTGAGTTCCCTAACATTTGTGAGCCCAATTTGTTTAATATTTGCACAGTATTATTACACAGGGCTTTGGATTTGGAGAGTTTTTTTCCCTTTTTCTTTTTTTATCTGAAGTGAAAATCAATAGACCATTACAGGAATAAAATCCCTAAGCAACAGAATCTGTATACTGGCTGTTAGTTCTGTTCACATTTGTGTATGCACACACACATACGTCTATCCAAAAGGTATTTTTAGTTCTCTCCTTATAGTGTATCTGCTGTTATTATAGTCCAATTTTAGCTATTTCCACACAGCATTTCTATTTATGCCCTTCTCTATCACAGACCACGCACTACCACTCAGTTGGTTACAACATGAGTGTAGAGGAAAACAAGTGCACTAATCGATTCATTTGGAAATACTTCGAAGGTAAAGACGACAGGGTAAAAAGTATTAACATTAAATTTCTTAAGCATCAGGCTCTAACGGCTTCTCACCAGCATTTGTACACAATATGAATCGTCCTGTATCCTGTGATGAGGTGGGCCAGCAAAGATGGGACACTTCCCTTGGGTGAGGAGTTACATTCTAAGAAGGCACAGCTTGAACATTCTGCATAAAGCACACCAGTAGTTATTGCACCACATTTGATAATCTCTTAGTGTTGTGCAATTTGGTATACTACTTATACAGAACTTGTTTAGCATAACTTGCTTAGCTTTAGTAGCAAAATTTGGTGAAGCCCTAGGCTGCAAGCTGTGGACTTAGAGCACAAGTCTTAGGAGAAGCGGTTGAAGGAACTGGGGTTGTTTAGCCTCAAGAAGAGGAGGCTGAGGGGAGACCTTATCACCCTCTACAGCTGCCTGAAAGGAGGCTGTAGTGAGGTGGGTGTTGGTCTCTTCTCCCAAGTGACAAGCAATAAGACAAAAGGAAATGGCTTCAAGTTGCGCAAGGGCAGGTTTAGGTTGGACATCACGAAAAATTTTTTCACTGAAAGCGTTGTCAAGCATTGGAAGGGGCTGCTCAGGGAAGTGGTTGAGTCCCCATCCCTGGAGGTATTTAAAAGATGGGTAGATGAGGTGCTTAGGGACAAGGTTTAGTGGTGGAATGGCAGGGTTAGGTTAACGGTTGGACTTGATGATCTTAAAGGTCTCTTCCAACCTAAACGATTCTATGATTATATGACGTTAACCTAGATACACTGAACTTTGACTTAGTCAAGTCAAAGAAGGCCCCAGACCGGCTTAAGCCAGAAGATAAGGAAGCTACATTAATTAACAGAAGTGGCAACCTTCAAGATAAGAAGAGGAACAGCCTGCCTAGGGACAATGAAGGGACCCAATTTAGAATGGGAAGACCCCAGACCCTAAAAATACTAGTGGTCCAAACTGCTGCATAAGGGGTGGAGAATTTAGATTGCAAGGATGTACTTGCCCAGGGATTTTTTTGTTTGAGGCCCCTCTTCGGAGGCACCCAGCTTGAGCTGTAGCACTATTAATGAAAGGACTTTATAGAAAAATCTCTTTTTGGCTTACTGATTCAGCAGAAACCTACAGCCAAACTCTGTTATGGTAGCTGGCATGCGTAAGTTCCAGAACACTTGGCACCCTACAGCTGAAATATCTAACAACACAGAAAATATATGTAAATGCTGGAAAAATAAATTGCAGTTTTCAGATGTATAGACCAATACCTATTCAAATAAAATTCTACTAACATCCAAGTTAACTGGCCCCACACAATTATGTTTTTCTTTTGCCACTGTTTATCAGTGAATTTATGGTTTCTAGCTAACCTATGCACTGTTTTATACCCCCAAGGATCAGATATTTAAGTCTGAGATTTTAATTAGCGCTCTGTGGCTTTGAAATACCCAGGAGATATATATTACTGTTTCATGTAGTTTCTTTTTTCCTTCTTCATTACTGGGTTTGCAGATCACAGGCAACTTTAAAGAAAATGAGGCCAACTTCAACTACAGTAGCAATGGTGGTAGTCACATATTCTGCCTAGTTAGGCACTTCTAATACACACAATATGTGGTGTCTAAACACTTTCTGAGTGGGAGGCCTGACAGCAACGCTACTTCTGATGATAAATGCACAGCCAGTGTATACTGCAGTCGGAAAAATGCACTCACACTTTTAAAAATCGTGTTTTGGGATGAGGATCTTTTTCCTCTCACTTCTCCCCTTCTCAATGCATGCACAGTTGCTGTGTCATATCTTATCACAGTATATCCAAGAATAAGGTTAAACATACATGTCCAGGTGTTTACTAGTTTACAAGTTGTTCCCATACAGAAGAGGTGCTAACCATGCCAACAAAAAAATGCAATCTTTGTCCTGAAGAATTTGTCAGTCAGGGAAAGAAGTATTAAGATGGCTTGACAGAATCATAGAGAAATACATTCAGATGTCCATGTATACTACAGAAATTGTCCTTTCCCCAGACTTGGAGTACAGGACTAACCCATGGGATGAATGTGATGGATAATCTTTGAACAGACCACTCAAGTCATCTTCCAGGAAGTGATTTTAGGAAATAATTACTCAAGACTCAGTGAATCTGCTGTCCTTCTGGGAACAGTTTTCTAAACTGCAGTCTGGAAATGGACTAGAACCATTTGTTACTGTATTTTTAATTGTATCCCACATGCCAAATTCCATTCTTCTTGCCAGAGCATAATGGTGAGGAGTCACAGGTTTAAAAAGTACATTGGAAAAGACCAATTCAGAGCAACCTGGCCAAGCTTGAGAAGTAGGCCTACGTGAACCTCATGAGGATTAACAAGGCCAAGTGCAAGGTCATGCACCTGGGTCAGGCCAACCCCCAGTATCAATACAGGCTGGGGGATGAAGGGACTGAGAACAGCCCTGTGGACAAGGATTTGGGGGTAGTGGTGGATGAAAAGCTGGGCATGAGCCAAGAATGAAAAGCTGGACATGAGCTTGCAGTCCAGAAAGCCAACTGTATTCTGGGCTCTGGGAAGACCTTTTTGCAGCCTTTCAGTACTTAAAGGGGTCTTATAAGAAAGATGGGGACACACTTTTTAGCAGGGCCTGTTGTGACAGAACAAGGGATAATAGTTTTAAACTAAAAGAAGGTAGTTTCAGTCTAGATATAAGAAAGAAATTTTTTACGATGAGGGTGGTGAACCACTGGAATAGGTTGCCCAGAGAGCTAGTAGATGCCCCATCCCTGGAAACATTCAACGCCAGGTTGGACGGGGCTCCGAGCAACCTGATCTAGTTAAAGATGACCCTGCTTATTGCGGGGAGAGGGGGGGAGTTGGACTTGATGACCTTTAAAGGTCCCTTCCAACCCAAACTATTCTATGATTCCAGAGTTTCACGTCAGTTTTCTCACAGACATGAAAAAGTCCATGTGTAATTCAAATACTGATGTTTGCCTAACTTTGTACGGAGCCCTGAAATAGGAGGAGCCCTGCACATTGCAGGTAGTGCTGAATAGTGGTATTTTAAAGTATCTTTGTCATTTAAAAGGACATGGTGAACTTGATGGAGCATCATTAAATACTTCTTAAAAGGGAGATAAAGACATGGAAGCAGCTTTTAATACTTCTGAGAAATATTCATATAGGTTATTTAAAACGGAAGAGAAAAAGACCTGCCCTTCATGCTAAGCACCAAATATTTTCAGTTGCCTGTCCACTTAACTGCATCATGAGGTTCACCGGAAGAAAGGTAAGTAATATCACTGAAGAAGGATTTGAAACACAAGTCTTATGCATGAGTCTAGGAAGGCTATTTCATATTTGTGGGGGACAAGAGGGAAAGTAAGTTCTGGAAAACCCGGGGAAAACTGGCCACCAAAGCTAGGAATACTTGTGGAAGAGCAGGTAACATTATGAGCTGTTCAGAAGAAAGGCAGGCACTCTTAAGGAGCTTCTGGGTGATTTAAAGGAGAATTATGTTCTAATCTCATCCAAAAAGCATCCATTCTGTGATTATAAGTTAAGCACATTTAGAAGTTTTCCCTGGTACCTGCTGAGGAGAGAAACTGCTCATCTGGAAACTCTGTCACAGCTAACATGCTAACATAATCTTATTCATCATGGACATTCTTTATGAAATTATGTCCACAAGTGACATCTTTGCCAAACTTGCCAGATAAGCAGAAAACAAGTTTCAGAAGCTTGGTCCCTTAGGAAAGCAGGAATGTTCACACCCTTCCAACTGAACTATGCTATTCTATTCTTTCTTGAACAACTTTATGTACTATTGCAAAGTAAGATTCATTGTTCCACTCTAATATATAAAGACTATATGAAGAGATAATACGAAAACACAGATATAGTTATTGCGATTACTATACATCACAGAAAGCTGGTCTGTTGCCATCCATTTGAGAGCTTGGAGAAGGTGTGTCCCCCTTATACGCTTCACTGATAAAGAAAAAAACCCCCCAGGTATGTCAGTATTCTGGGACAGCAATAAGTACTATACAAGTTATCTTCAGGATACAGTACCGATAATTCGGAACATGAGTTACGAGAATGTGAGCATTTTTTGAAATCTTCCACATGACTGTTTGGATGGAAGAAATACAGCTGCTGCCTTACACTATGCAGGCAAAGCCCTCCTCAAAGCGCAAAAACTCCCAAAAGCTAACAAAATGCCCGTAGTTTAACGGAGACGGTTTACGTGCTTTAAAAGGGAAGCTTCACTTACATTCGACTGCAGCAATATCATTTGAACACGTAACTATCCACGGAGCTTCCATTTCAGAAAGAGTTGCCTACAAGCTGGTAAACATCCCCTGAAGCAGTTTGCATTTCTGACAATACATATGCCTCTCTTGGTAACAACCATTGAACCTCCTTATTCAGGTTTCAACAAGATCTATCTATTTCCAGCATCATTAATTCACTCAGAATTCATTCTTAATGAATGGTGTGAAAGAGACTGCGACAAACACAATAATCTGCAAGGTCTCTCTGTGGTCTTTCATATCCTGTAATTTCATGTATTAGATCTTTAAAGAATTAACCTGGCACAGTCTCAGGCTAGAAGCATTTGTCTTTCTCTCTAAAAAGAAAAGACATAAAGAATATTTATGAATATCCCACTTGAGCTCACAAAGATTCCTATTTTGTCCTGTACCCATATACTCCAGTTACTTTTAAAACAATACAAAGAAGTCCTATTGTGTTCTATAAGCAATTCCTGCTATAAATAGCTATATCTCCATCAATAAGTGCCTGTTGTCTAGGAGGAGTTCCAAATACCTAGTGAGAACCTGGATCAAATTCAGAGTCGGAAATGATGACATCATAAAAGTAAGAAGAGGAAATACTCAATATCCTACCTCACTAGAGATGAAAGCTGTTAAAGCACAATGCAATGCAAATTATACAGAGCTCAACACAATAAAAATCTAAGGAATGCAAAATCTCATAAGAAAGCTATTCATTAGATCCACCTCTAAGACAACACAGAAATACACAGTATCAAGGAACCTCTTATTTTAGCTAGAAAACTGTAGTATCACTTCTGCAACAGGAGTTAACCATTTGGACCTCAGCTAGAACCAAACTTTGGGGCTGAGAAGTCTATGCTTAACAGAGGATCCAGGAAAAGGATTGACTTGACAAAAAAAAGCATGTTCTCCACAAATCCTTGGGACACTTCAGATGACTGAAAACTTTTTAGCACAGTCCTGGAGTCCAGAGACACAGTAACTGATCAGATTCTCAGCAGCAGAGTTCATGAATACCCACAGTTTCTCTGTGAAGGGTCTGCTGAGACATCAACTCTTTAATCACTTTATGAAATTCTCAACCCTGACATTAACGGACAAAGGCTTTGCTCCTTCCAAAGCTACTTCATTCTTCAGACCAGTTACCAAACACAACTGCAACACAGCAAGAATTATATGTCTTTTAGTAAGGCCACATGCTGCCAGTGCCCCAAAAGTTCTGAAATTTAAATGCAAACCACAGCTTTCAACCTGACCTGCACTCTAGAGACTCGAGGCATACGTGGAGAGATGAAGAGTAAAATATACATTTAAACACCACAAAGTAGAAAAGGAATAGCAGCACACTATTTGCATTACATTTGGACTCTTTTTATTTTCTTTTGTCAATGCTTGGGCACAAGTTTCTTCAAATTACCTGTAAAAGATTTTTGGACTATCTGTATAACACTAGGTCGTAAGAAACCATTTTTTGGAAAGTCCCAGTGAGTTGTGAAAACAGTTAAACAACTGCTGTAGTGACATTCTTGTTGGACAAGATTATGTAACATGAAACACGGTCACTCTTAAGACATTTACAAATTACAGTTCTCAATTTCTTTTTTTTTTTTTGCAATAGAAATTACTTAAAATTGGATATAGGCTCACAAAGGACTGCTAACAAAGCAGACTGACTCACAAAGAAACAAGAAATATGGGGTAGATCATTAAACTCTAGAAGCAATTTTAAGAACTTTGAAAAAATATTTATATCACATAGCATGAGGGAAATTGTTTAATCAGTTTTAAAAGTAACCCTAAATTCTGGTTTTTAAACTTAAATTCTGTACAGGCATCATATTAACTGAAGATCACTGTTTACTTAATGTATGTGAAATGGCTACATTAAAAGTTCTTCAGTAATAAAACCAAAGATACCTATAAATACAAAATTGAAAGTACTGGCGTGATTATGCCTACTGCATTTTGGTTTATGGATATGACTTGAGAAAGGATGAAACCTCCTAGTGCTGGATTGCCATTTCCAAAGTTTAATGTTCCTTCACTCTTGAAGTGTATTCACAGATGCAAAACAGGTTCCCAAGACTAGGGTTCACCTGGGTGACAAAGTGACATGGGACGTGGCTGTGCCAGTCAATGGAAACAGCATGAGAAAGCAAGAGCACTCGCAATGGTACCCCGTTCCATTTTCTGGCAATTAGGACACTAACTTAAACAAATGACAATTAAGGTTTAATGTCTATGTATTTTTGCTTACAAATGATGGTGGATACAGGCACTGCAAACTATCCTAGGAAGAAGGGAGCTGAATGGAAGTGCATTTTCTCCCTGATGTATCTCCTTACTTACTAGACTGTAGACA
>NW_009258484.1:1924791-1925339 GCF_000687185.1 Egretta garzetta | reverse complement strand
CCAGGACACTTGTTTTGGAGGCGGAAAATGTGGACCAGTGCCAGTAAGAATCAGGCTATTTTAGCCTACCAGGAAGTCACTGGTTTTGGTACCCAGTATAGCTCAATCAATGTGTAGGGTTTTAGGCTAATTATAGATTTGCCCATGATAAGAATATCAGGTATCTTGGAACCCTGTCAAAAATGTTGGCTATTTTGTGCTACCTTGCTATGTACCTACAATACTTACTATGAAACTACTGGCGCGTTTACTTTGCAATTTTTGCAGGTTCCCCTGTCATCTTGTCCTTTACCAAACAACATCCATCCATACATTTAAAACAGTGTTATATTACGGGGGAGGGGGAGGAAAAGCTGTAAGCTCTTTTCACACCATTCCTCTGTCCTCACTCTGAAAAGCTGTATCCAAATCTAATCCAATTCACCAATCACACACTTCCCTAATGAACGCAATTATTCCAAATTCAGACCCGTGTAACTGGTCTGAATTTGGTTTTGGTTGGCAGGAACATGTAAGTAGGTGTAGATTGCTTGTAATGGGTAGGGAAA
>NW_009258484.1:1914226-1924778 GCF_000687185.1 Egretta garzetta | reverse complement strand
AGATGAAACTTTCAAAACATTGTTGAAAAAAATAGAAAAGGAACAAAAAATAGAGAAGGAATTATAACAACCAGATTTTTGTTCCATTTACATACAAGCTGTTATATAAGTGTCCACTGCAGTAGGTTTGGTTTTAAAGAAAGTTAAACAGGCACACCCTGGCTCTCTTGTAGCAAATAAAGTGTTTTAGCATACCTGAAGGAATTCAGAATACTGCAGACTGGTTTTTTTTTCTAGTTAGTGCCTCAAATCTGCCTGCAATAAGAGTATTTAAAGCTAGTAGGCAGCAATTTTTAAAGAAGAAAAACATAAAGCAATGCTGTCTGAAGAAACAAAACCACCTGGTATTCTAATGGTTTTTTAAAATAACAACATTACTTGGCATGCCCTTAACAAAAAGAATGCCTAGAGTGTCAAATGTTAATGATATTGAATGTTTTTATCAAATTTTCACGCAGACAAGAAAAAATGTTGGGCTGCGACATAAGAGAAATATCAAATCAACCAGAGCCTAAGGAGTCTAGAAATGGATACAGGAAAAAAGGCAAAACTGGAGATTCAGACAAACTTACTACAATAAGGAGCTCCTCAACAGTGTATTTTTACGGACAAAATCCTCAGGCACCAAACAATTAAATGCAGCACTCTTACTAAAGCAAAACACTTCTATATGCCGACATTAAATCAACATTCACACCTGGACACACACATGCCTCGCACATTGAGCTGTGCTGCGACGTGGGCAGCGACACCCGCCTGCCACCTATAGGCACATACAACTGCCAGCCCACCCACATTTTTGCCTCTTCTACCTCCACAAGGGTACTGCTGCCTTCAGCTGCAGCAGACTTACCGCAACATTGCTTTACCTATCAACAGTAAATCCAGAAACTAGCTTCCTAGGTTAAAAAATATCAAGGAGTCCGGGACTGTGTCTAATTTAAAAATCCCTAGGCAGCTTTTGCCTCTAATATTAATGGGTTCTCCTTGAACGCTATCTGGTTCAGGCAATTAAATTTTGCTATAATTATTTAGATAAAACTAAAGTAAACACGCTGAGTCATCCTGGCAATAGTCTAACGGAGGGATATCTGGAAAACGTGGCTTTACCAAGAACATCTGCTAACACCACAACACTTACTGAGGTGTGCAAAGTCCCAACGACTTCTTTTTTTTTTTCTTCTGAGAAAGTTTAAATAATTGCAGATTGAAAATGCATGTTAGGCTGGAAATAGCCCATGAAATCATTATTCATTCTGTGTGTCACAGCATACTTCAGAGATTGTTCAGAGTGTTTTGAAGTTTACAGATGAGTTTGTTCATAAGGCTGATGTCCTATCTGAATACTCAGAGAGTCTATTTTTACTGAGTGCAGGAAATCAGATCAGGAAAGAAATGACAGACAAGCTTTACTAGTATCAGTTTCTTTTGCTTTACAGGAAGGTGCATAGCATTTAATTCTGTTCCTACCTTAACAGCGTATATAAAGTTATTTTTTCTTCAACAGTGACAGGTCTTACTTGCATAACACAGTGCATTTTGCAACTGACTTAACTTCTGCATTCTTCCCTGGGACAGTAATTTTCATTTCTCCAAATATTCTGATTATACAGGGCACTTTTATCCCGTTATATATTTATTTTTTTATCAATAAAATATTGAAACAGTAGATCTGTTATTATCACACTGTATCATGATTTCAGTGCATGGTGGTTTGTTGGTGTTTTGTTTTTTTTTTAATCTCCTCATGTGGCTAAAACCTTTATCTAACTGAATTTTTTTTGCAAGGTCAAAATCAGCATAATGTTGGCAAATGTGACTCTGAACATTTTCATGTCTAGGTTTTGCTATAGACTTCTGTACCGACCAATTCTTTTTAGGCTTTCCATTTTCTGCCAGTTGAGTTTGGATCCTTACCAATGTATTTTGGACAGATGCAAACCTAAGACAGCTCTTGTCCAACAGACTTCATTCACTAATTCTCTTAATTTTTCAAAGTGTTCTCTCTTAATATAAAAAAAAAACCCAAAAATAACTTAATTGCTGGACTGGTTTAGTTTTCTTCTTTAATCTTCTGTTCAACATAAATGAAATCAATATACGATTACAACATCTAATGCTCTTTCTAAGACAGCTCTTCTGTAATAGCATTATTATTAACAGCACTAAATCTAAACGGAATAAATGTTCCCAGTTAGCATTAGAGGCATTTCATCTCTAATCTGCATCTAGGAAGTTTAAAGCTTCTCATAATATGTTAGTATTTCTCCCACTGGTAAAAACTAAACAGCTGTCTGCATCCAGTCTGAGCTGTGATCCCTGAAGACTACCAGCAGAACCTCAGGAGAACGGTCCTCCCCAAAGTGATTTTAAAAAAATCAATCCTGTTTTATTTATGCAAGTTTGTCCTTATTATTAAATGCTTACATATGAGTTTAAGAATTCTACTTTTAATGACAATTCCAAGCAATTTATTTGATCCCTAAGTTAGGGTCCCTGCTGTGAATTCCCCATGTTGCCCAATTTATTTTTTTAAAGCAGAAATCAATATATCCTATCTTCAGCCCTGCAGTACAGCAAGTGCTATGCAAAAATCAATCTATTCCATTTTCCCAAGTCACCTATTTTGTAGACGTTAATATGTGCTTGCAAAACAGAAGGAGAGTCTAAAGTTAAAGACAGAAGTAATTTTTATAAAGCTTCATCAAATGTGTTCTCCTGAAGGATTTTTTTCTTCTTAAACATGGTGTCTTCATCAGAAACTGCCTCGCCCTGTAAGTTGTCTTCCCATTTTTGCTGGACAATCTTAACAGTTCTAAGTAGATGTGAACAATTTCTCTTTCCTATTCTACAGCAACAGGAAAAACTAAGAGATTTACATTTCTTTGTCTTCTAACCACCCTCCCACTCTATTAGGAATAATTAGCAATCTTCCAAAAACTTTCCTTGACCCAGGTCCTTCAGTTAAAAGAATGAGATCTCAGGTTAGCTCCCCTCTTGCTTCAATAAATTTTAAGTCCCTAGAAGATTTTCTTCCAAATGAAAAAAAACAAGTGTTACAATTCCGCTAGAACTAAATTTAAAAAAAGCTCTGACTGAAGAATAAAAGAATCAAAATCAGAGCTCCATGACCTACCACCTACGGGTGTTCAATTCCATGGCAACACGAGACTTCCTAATGATTACTCAGCCTTAGATTACTTTATGCATAATATTAGCATCCAGTCCTTCTGCAGGGAGCTATGCTATGAAAAAAGTTTATTCGAAGGTTATTCACAGAAGCAACCTGAACCGTCAGGTAACAATTTTGAGTTTTTCAATGGGAAATTTCTGTAGGTTTTTTTTTTGAAAATAACAGAACTGAACCACTACTGCAGCACATATTGTGAACGATCATTTTCACGGTACAGACCGACACAGCTGTTACACAGAGGTCTTCGACTGGCTGTTATTTGCAGGATGGTAAAACCCTTAATACTTGATATATTTCTGTCTGTATATAGAGCATCTCACTACATTTGCATGAGTATATAAATACCTATTACTGATGTACTCATCTGATTTTACCACTTTGAAATATTATCCAGGTTGGTTTTGATTCTCTCTCAGCTGCTGTACTGCAGTTTGTGTTTGATAAGACTTTTTTTTAAAAAGGCCTTTAATGAATATTAAGGACGAATACATTTTCCCCATATGCCTTCAGAAAGTTTCTGCTTTCTAAAAGCTAATGAACTCTGGATTTTGAATTATTATTCTCTTTTCAAAAGATTTTGCCAGTGTAAGAGAATCTGTGGCATTGAAAAAGTGCACACACTTACTCAAGACATGACAAAACTCGAGGTATATGGCCTGTATCTGGTATAAGAAGTAGAAAATTACAACGGTCAATTTAACAAGTCAGTCCAATTTTATTGACGATGAGTAAGAGTCTAATCTCAATACAAAATCTCGCTGATACAACCGTATTACCCAGCAAACAGGCAGGTCTCCAGAGCGCATCCTAATAGAGGTTAGCAGATGGCACACTTCGTTCAGGTTCTTGGACTGAATAATGAAGCACTGACGCTACAAGAACTACTCATCTCAAAGCAGTCTCATACAAACTTGTAATATCTGGAGAAAATGGGACTATGTTGCTCACCCAAAGGATCTCCTGCAATAGGAATACAGGGTACACCTTTTCAGAAATAGATCAGTTTGTAATAGTTTGTAGCATTGGAAAGGATCTGCAAACTGTGCCAAACACAAATGCAAATATACCTGCCAAGATTACCAACATTGTATGCTCCATTTCACCAAGCTAATTAACAAGACAGGGAAAAGTACAAAGATAAACATATGGGAAAGGTGGCTTCTAAACACCTCTGATGATAAACTCCTCTATGCTTGTCACCAAACTACTTAACAGACTGGGTGGAGGGGCTTATAATATATGGCTACTATCTGTTGCTTCCATGATCACTGGAACTGGAAAAGTAAAATATAAAGTCTCTCCTAAAAAGCACTCAAAGGAAGCTGGTATTTCACAAGCTACCGTCTTCTGAGGATACAGACTGAACATACAAGCTCAAAACTCAATCTGTGGTCTAGAATGGAGTATTATACAAACTGTGGACTAGGCTCAAAGGCTGTAAAACAACACAACTTCCATGAAAGAAGAGGTATGAGGCAGTCAAATTAAGAACTCGGGTGCCAAGATCTACCCTGTTATGTCTACTAAATTTCTTTGTTACTTCTCCAGAACTGAAAGTTTGTGTATAAAACTGGTCATAGAATTTGGAATTGCACTCTTTGCATTTGGGTGTACAACTGAGATGTTCACACTTTGGGAAACTAGCTTAAAATGTGTTGCAAGAAAAATCTTTTCTCCTGAACCAGTCTCATTAATCTAAATATTCCCCTGGAGAGACTTAGTTCAAGAAATTACAACACAGAAATAAAATCAAAGGGCAAAAATACCAAGCTATACAAAACCAATAAACACATTCTGTCTATTCTGTTATTAGCTACCTATTAACACTACCTAAGTTAAACCTCCTGTGCATTAAAATAATAATACTAATGATGTTTAGTAACAATTTTTCTTTTCTTTAAAATGAGCTGAAGTTTTATATTATAAAGTCCCAAGAAAAATGTAATTTAATTAATATGCACATATTATTGAGAAATGTTTGATATTTTTGGACCCTAAAGTTTTTAGTATTTTTATATCCAAAATCAACTTTACCACAGAAAAATGCTGAAGGAATATGCACACTCAAAACTCCTTATGTAAATGAAGTGGGAATTTCTAGCAGTTCTAATTTATTGGATGGCGTTTCATTCATGCTATTTTTAACAGACATCGGAGAAAGCAAACACTGCAGAAAACATATTGAAGAACATTTGGTTCAATGAGCAGAGTGAATTAGCATCAACTGCTGTCTTACTCTTTGGCTAGTTTTGATGAGAGACTGGTTTATAAGTTTTAAGCAATCACGATTTTTCCTGGTTATACAGGCAACTTTTGCACAGCAACATTGATGAAAAGTGATAACTATGCAAATATCCATGCATGCATGGTGAGGAGGTGAGGAAAGGGAACGAAGAGGTAGGCACTTCAGTGTAAATCTGGACTGGAAAGTACATATGTAATCTCTTTGAAAGCTGTAATGTCCTTATTCATGTCTATAAATCTGCCAGCTGGGGGAGCAAAGATTTATGATTTAAATGACCAAATTTTCAATGGTAGAGATGCTTAGGCAGAAAGGTGAGAAGCGATGTCTCAAATAAGTAAACCTGTTAGACAGAGCAGAGAATATTCAAAGCAAATAGCTTGCAGGCAACAGATAAAGAAACGGGCTTAGGTAATCAAGAACATATCTATTAAAAAAGCCAAATACTAAAGGAGAAATCCTGCGCAGAAAAAAAATGAAGTTCTGTGAATGTATTTTTCATGTGAACAGCTCATTCGACTCAAGCGTTACTACAGATTTTATTTAATGAATGCCACATGATATTAACAGCGACCTGATGATCATGCTAACAGCCTGTTCTTAGTATTTAACTGCAGATAAGCATTCTGCTTTTAAGAGTTCAACACAACAGAAACAAGTGAGTCATTTGCATGCTACCACACGGCCAAGCATTTCCACGCAGCCAGAGCTGAGCCTGGCGCGCCGGCTGAGGGAGGGAGGTACTTCCAGCGCGGCTGGACGCAGGTGGTCTCAGCGACAGAATATTCCTATCAGTTTTGGTAAAGTTGTGAAACTGTCACGCTGCTGGATAAAAGAGAGATGCCGTTAACGTCCTCATTGTGAGGAAGGGAACAAGGACGTGTGGAATAGGAGGGAGCAGAGGGAGCGGCATGTGGAATAGGAGGGAGCAGAGGGTACCGTGCACTGTCTAAGGGAGTGCAGAGGGTACAGTTCACTGTCTAAAGGGAGCATTGGATGCAAATCTACAGGAAAAACAGCTTTGCTCCTTCTGCCCTTTTCTGAACCATTAGTCTAAATGGTACACACAGCCAGAGGACCAGTCCCTCCTGCCTTCATTTGTTTCTGCATCGTACACAGAATATCTGTCTCCAAGGCCCAGCAGTTGTTGACATTTGAAAATATCACACTGCACTGGAACACTTTATATTTATGCCTCTGTTGAAAGCGAAGCTATATCTCAAAGTCCCCAGAACCCACCATTACTTTCCAATTGCCAAAGCACAAGTTTTTGATGAGGGCAGAGTAAGTCAGCCAGCATGCTCTCCACTCCTAAGTCCAGCCAAAAGCTGCTTAACACATCAGTCTCTGTCCTATAAATCAGGGTAGACGAGGACTATAACTGATTTCCCCTTCCTCCCTCTTTTAGGAAGGACAGAGTAATCGAGGTTACACAAACCTGACAGTTATTAACAGGAATAAACATGATACTCCTGACCTTAACCGCAGTTACTGAATCAGATGCGTGTGCATGCCTCCATCCGCACACGCATGCGGACGCCGCAGGACTCACATTTTCCTGGCAAGTCATCTGCTCCTGGCACGATGAAGCAGTAACACTGCTGGCACAGAGATGCTGAGCTGAGGACTAACACAGGCCAGCAAAGTCAAAGCGAAATTAAGTTTCAAAGATTCCAGCCTTAATTTTCCCCCAGAAGAGAGTCATTCTGGTCATTGTTTCCATAACAGTAATATGTGCTCTTGACAAGCGATCTGAAGTTGTTTTCACATCCAGACATTCTATGTTGGTTACGCTCTGCTTGGAGGCAGACACTAGCTTTGGTCAACCGAGATTGCAGCCTTTTTACATGATGCATCTCAGTTTGTGATGAAGTCTGTCATGCTTAGGATTGTGTGACTCTTAAGCTTCCAAAGCAGTCAGCCAACATTAACTAAACACAAAAAAAAATGTCATTTAAAAAATTTTCAGTCTGATACTGCCAGCCTCAAAAACTCTCGTATTTTTCAGTGCTAAGAAAGAAATATCTGTATAAGCCAAGGAGATGTTCTCATTTAGGGGCAATCCCATGAGTTATTTACACTGCCAAATCCTATTTAGGTGCCTAAATAATAGCTGATTGCAAATATTCTTGTGAGCGTGGCCCTTAAACCCTAATCTCTGCCAAGAAGCAGCTGAGGGCTATAGAAAACATCCTCTGCCTTCTCTTCTTTGAAAACTGAACCACCATCGGTTAAAGAAAACCTGGGATTTCTGGGAAAGTGTCCAGAATTGCAGGCTAGCAATGCCTGAAGCAGCCACTGCCATATTCTACGCTGAGGAATTTTTCTTCTTACAAGCTGTCTGACGTAACATGTGCTTCATTAATATAGTGTTTTTGTGCTTACATTTCCCACAAAAACTTTCTATGAAAATAGCATCGCCACTGATGCTTGACAAACAAGGAGTATTTACTTCTTAATTTTATGGTCATTCCCATGCATCTTCACGTGCCATCTGCAGTTCTCTTGATGGAAGTGTGCGTGGCTGTTGTGTCTATCAATTAGGTCAGATATGGAGGTGATTGCTAGGAATTACGATGGGGGTGGTATATATTGATTCTGTATTTCATGTGATAAACAGTGTGCTTAATATGAAAACCATCTGTACATCAAGGAAGAGAACAGAAACTGCAATGTATAGTGCCGACTGCTTGTTTTGCTCTTTGATGGATCCCTAATTAACTGACTTTTCTTAACTGAATGCCAGGGGGATATGCAATGTCTCTTCCTGAAATACATAAAACAGAGAAGGGAGATGATACAAAGAAGGAGCACACTCCCTCTTTCAAGGACAGGTTTGAGCCTGAAGTCAAAACAATAAAAGGCTGAACTAATTGTTCAGCCTAAAGAAAAGAAAATTGATGAGGCTTATGGCAGTCCACAGATTTTTCAAAGAGAAAGGAATCATCTGTTTCTCACATTCACAGTAGATAAGAAAAAGTAGCTTCATTTATAGCAAGGGAATCTGGGGTAAGATAGCTGAAAAACAGCAAGGAGAGTTCACCACTGGCACAGAACATCTCAGGAGGTTACAGATTCTGCCTCATCAGAGGTGTTAAAGGGGCATGTTAGACGAGTATGTCAGAAATTAAATAGAGAATGTCAACCTCACATTTAGACAGGGAGATTGAGTCACTGATTTCCAGACTGGTTTATCTAAAATTCTGATTCTATGGCTTTTAGAAGGTGTTATCTTGTGCTAGGAGCAAGCCATGGGAGCAGGACAAAGAAAGATGACTTAGAACCAGTGCAGGCTGATGAGTCTTTAGACTTCTCCTTTCTGATGGGGTAGAATTTATCTCATCCTAGAAGTTTTTTCAACAACTTTAGAGAAATACAATGCAGATAATAACAGCTCAATCAGGCATATAGATCCCTTCACAAAAGCATCCAGACATTTTTGGAGCATAATTCACATGAACTGTTCTAAACATCCACCTTCAACTGAGCCAATCAAACATCTACCATCTACCTTGTCAATAGGTCTAAGTTTTATTTACTGGGAAAGAAACCTGCTGGGACTGGCTTAGTTGCAGGTACCTACTCTCTTGATACCTAGTGTTAGCTAAAATTCATCCCAGTACAGGTGATTGGTTTCCCAGTCCCAGAATCTCGCTCACCTCTTGTATCAGGAGCTCTGAACCCAGACCACAGAACAAGGGCATTCTTCCTCCCTGATTCCCAAAAGCCTAGAGCCCTGATTGTTTAATTATTTATTCATTCTACTTTTCTTTCCCACCTTCAAGTTTTGCTTTTCTTTACTCCTTAAGCTGCAATACATTAACTTATTCTCATCATCTGGCTGAAACTGGGAAACACAGGAGAGATGTAGTGGCAGACTAGCACAGTGCTGCTTCAAGCTGCTTTTCAGGGAAGCAGAGAGAGGCTTTCCAAGCCTTGCACAGTTGGACAACACTAATAATTCTAATGCTCTTAGATTAACCATGAGGAACACACAGACACACAGTGTGATCACAGAAACTTCATTTGCCAAACAAAACAAGCTCAAAGTTCAGTTGTTTTTTAGTTCTCTCTCCAAATCTTGCTCCTACCTTGGAGAAGGCTGACTAGATCCAAACCAATTGGTACCTCAGCTATTAATGGCAAGCAACCTAAACAAGTTTTCTGATACCAAACTTCCCCCAAAATAGAGAGCAAAGTTGATGCACACTTCACAAAGGAATTAGAGACATAGTCTGGAGTCTTATTTTCTGCTCATTCTTCACTTCTGTAGTCAAAACAGTCAATGTTCACTGAACCTTTACCTAACAGAAAAGCAAACGCTACAACAACACGAGTTGTATTTTCAGCCTAGATTTCAAGCTTTTTTTTTTTTCCCCAGCTCAGCAAAATATGGTTTTAAGGACCAATGTTCCAGAGGAAGATAGTGCTTACTCAAAGAGATGTTATGTCAGACAAATAAAGACTAGGCAGAGTCAGCCTATGTCTGTACCTTGACATGAGACCTCCAAAAAAGAGCTACATACTTCAAAAAGGGATTTAGACAAATCTGTTGTCAGCACTTCTCCCTGAGTCAGCTCTGCAAAAACTGCCGCAGGATTCACTGTGAGGAGACAGCGGGCAGCCGCCAATGTCATCTTTCAGATAAGAGACACAAGTGAATCCAGACTACGCAGTCAACTACCTGGCTCTCCTCTCTCATTGAAGGCACGGATGGCCATGCTGGCTACATTGCCACCTGGGAAACTCCCCTGCTGCCCAAATATGTCCCCGTTGACTTCCTAATTTCTGTCCTAAAGATGGCTAAAGTTAATTTTCCATGGTTAGTACATTTGACATTGGAGACAACTGCAGCAATTCCATTATTACAAAGAGAAAATCTGGTGCATTATTTGATTTTTATGTCCATATTATAAGGTACTCTAGAGAAAAGTGGAATGTGTCTGTGCCTGACAGAAGAAGTCATTCCCTTGCACAGTAGCAAAGATACCTCCTTTTTCAGACTCATCCTTCAGCTCACAACCTGAGGTCTGTGCAAGCTGGCTTCTTCTGCTCCTGGAAGCGCTAATCAGGCAACCCAAGAAGAGTACAAGGATCTTGTCAGGTCATGCAGAGAG